>NC_139344.1:144123454-144208454 GCF_055883805.1 Amblyomma maculatum | reverse complement strand
GGCAACTAATGCAGCCTATTTTATGTTCTTACTGCTACAAGTCTACGCCATCACATCAATGGAAGGAGTGACAGATGGAGAAGTGCAATAAGTAAAATGAATGTGTCAGTTCGCAGCTCACAAACTTTGACTGAAGGGAAGTGTCAAGTGTTCTTGCACAGTTCATTTAATGAAACTTAACGTTCGCGGTATCGTAAGCAACACAGTTATATTCAGTTCGGTCACTCGGGATTCTTATGGATGCTTAAATATTTAGTTTTCGTTTTACCGATTCAATATACGTATTCTTGCCGACTATAGGATAAGGATAAGGACTCATCTGTCATGATCGAGCTAGCCATAGAGGCACTCGAAGCATTATGGCTGTCACAGCTCGCGGCGATAACGTTTATTCTCCTGGCAATGTCACTGCATTATTTGCTAAAGAGTTTTGAAATCCTGAAGTATGAGTTCCCGATTATTTTAGACCACCGGGGGTTAAACGAGCACTGAACCAAAATTAAGCAACCGCAGTTATTAATGTAACTGAAAGCTGGACTGCAGGAAATTATTACCGCGATAAGTTCTTCTGGAAAGAAAGGCGTGAGATATTCACTTTAAGATTCTGCATCATACCGCAGCATCTTGCGGCTGTCTATATCAAGTCTTCAAGGACATCGCAGCGGCCATCTGTGGATCCCTGCGAAAGGCTGCCAGCATATCTAAAAGGTGTATCTGTCGCTTCCTACTCCAAGCTGAGTTGTGAAGCTACGCGCTGAACAAAAAAATAGCAACCATGACGTTACCTCCTCATAACACCCTCGTTGCTCCCGTCTGATTCAAATGTAGCCTTTCAAAACTCACTTTGTATAACACTCCACTCTCCTGTGGTCGACCTTAGTAACGGAAGTTTCAGTGCGGCGAGACAAAACGACGAGACAATGCTGTGACCACGGCTATCGACTCAGCGTCGTGTTAATGGCACAATTCCAAATATGTGAGAAGTGAGAACCTCCGCAGACTGTCAAATTGTGCTTCGTATCCATCGTGGCAGAAGTGGATGCCTTGACAGGAGACTTCTTCGAACCTTAAGTAAGCGCATAAGATTAAAGAAATGCAACTTATAGTGCGTTTTTTTTTTTGTTTGACGATTAGATCAAGGTCCTCGACATCATGAAAAAATTTCTTGTCGTCATCTTAGTCTTATACATGGCGTACACGAAGACTACCAAGCTGAAAGAATGACAATGCTGCCAAAACGTGGGGTTCTATATACTCTTATTCAGATTGATGTAATGTTATCGTTGGAAAGCACAATGCATATCATACTAAAATGTTTATTTCACCGGCATTGAGTTGCCGGCGTCCGCAGTCGATGAGTTATTTGCAGAACCTAGCTTTCTCTAGCGAAGTGTAGTGAACGATTACTGGCGCGCTCACGCTCGCATGAGTTCACGCTTGCGGTAAACGTTGGGGTAACCTTCGAATTGCGGCGGGCAACACAAAGCGGCTAAATGTCTAATTACACTTTTCTAAAGCCACTAGATTTCCTTTTGTCTCAACTTCGCGCGTGAAACCGTGGGCATAATAGCGCCCGACGAAGCGCTATACACACTGCTATTTCGCTACTGATGAACCTTGTATGGCTCGCCAGCAGTTGAATTCGGTATCGCTGTTGTTATCCTGAAGAAATGGCGCAGAAAAATCTCAGATTGGTGACACAGGACTGTGATGTTATCTCCCCGGGGACAAATCACGAACAAGCGGAAAATCTGAAAGAGCCTCTTGGCGTGCGTGACGCGATTCGTGGAATGAAACTGATTAAAACGTGGCATGCGGTGCGAATTACAGGCCGCCGCATGTCGTAAATAATTTACCTTTATAATGTAAATGATTTCGTGTTGCAGACAGAATTCGAAGCTACGACCCTTGCTTGGGTTGCGAACCCGATAGCCTACCGGCTGGGTCAGGTACGCAACACATTTTTTTCTTTGTTACATGAATTTTTAGATTGGAAAACATTTATTGTCAGCAATGAGCGATTTGTGGACGCTACACTTAGATGGCCTCAAGTCAATTGCTCTCAGCGACCTTTTGAGCCCACTGAGTAGCCCGAACTTGCGTCAACGGGTCTGAGCTGGCCAGTATAGCCTCCCACCGCTCTAAAGAAGGGACTGGTAGTAGGCCCGCTGGTGGCGGCGGTTTTTTGCAGCTGCATAATATATGATCGTATCCTGCTATTTCGCCGCAGTGTTAACAATTTCATTGTATTGTTCTGGGTACATGTGCGCTAATTTAGATGGGCTGGAGAAGGCACGTGTCTAGAGCCGATGCCAGATTACTTCCTGCCTTTTGTCTAGTTTCTTGTCTGGTGGAGGATATATCCGCGTTTCTAGTTTAAAGTGATTAGTGTAGTTATGAAATGAGATAAGTGCATCTCTCGAGAAATTGGGGGAATCAACCTGGCTCACTGCTCGGCTGACATAACCTCGAACTATACTGTCAGCCAACTCGTTTCCTTTATTCCCCGAGTGTGCTGGTACCCATATTAATTCCACCTCTTTTTGGTTCCAGTCTTTATATCTCAAAATTCGCTCTGTATCTTTGGAGATCATGCCCATCGAAAAATTGTTTGTAGCAGATTTTGAGTCACTAATTATGGTAACCGCTTTGTTGCTGACCATCACCATGGCGATAGCCGCCTCCTCCGCTGTCCTTGAGTTGTTTGTTTTTATTGAACCTGCCAATAATGTTTTACCCGAGTCATTCACGCCCACGATAGCAAAAGAGTTGCCTCCTTTGTATTCCGCCGCGTCTACATAAACAAGGTATTCAGAGCCTTCTAACTTGGCCTCAAGGGCCTTTGCTCTTGCTTTTCTCCTGCCTTCATGAAAAACAGGGTGCATGTTTTTTGGTAGCAGTTTAATAGTGAGTGCGTTCCTTACTTCAGTCGGCAGTTTTACTTGTGCATTTCTTTCCGGGATTCTATCTTGTAGTCCTTATTTACCCACGATTTTCCATCCCGTGGATCTGGTGGCGAGCCTCTTTAGCTGTGTTATTATATGTGCCTCGCATAGTTCCATGGTGTTATTGTAGACCCCCAGTTTAAGAAGTCTTAGCACAACGAAACTGACAGCCTTTTAAGACTAATTTCACCAAGCTACATCGCGTGCACTCGTCATACATAGTTACAAGAAGATCCTACCCTCAGTCTGCACGCCCATCGAAATTCTGAGAAAGACAAGCATACATCGAGTAAAGGCAGCCAGGCGAGAGGCTGATCTGTCGAAGCATATACCTCCCTCGCCAAAGCATTCAGCTCTCTGGACAGAGAGTGCAATGAACGCGGAAGCTTTGCGGGGGGATCTGTCATGCAGCTCTTTCGCATGCCAAAATTACCCGTTAGCAATATAAAGAATCACATTGAACCTTAGAGCCTCTCACTTTAGTAAAATTCTGTAGTTTTGTAAAAGTATATTGAGAAATGCCCCAGAGGAACAAGGCGTCACGCTAAAACATAAATAATCAATAGTTTTTGGTAGCTGGCACAGAAAGCAGTTTACTGACCATGTCAAAAGCGTTCCGTTAGCCTGAAGCCTCGTTTTGACGAGTAAGGTCGATGTGTGAAACTTAAAAAGAAAGTATTTGCGGCAGACTGATGGCACATGCGTTGCTCCCACTTTAATACGCTGTTGTCTATTAAGGCAAGGCAAGGCTTGCAAAGAATATAACAGTTAAATCGGGACTTTTTTATAGTTTTCTGGAGAGAGTGTACATTTACTCTAAGGAAAAACGTACAGGGAGGAAATGGCATGGGTCCGTAACTTCCTTATGGGAAATCCAACAGTGGCCTAACGTCTATATGGCCAAGTTGGAAACGCAAAATACTTCTAGAATAGGCAAATGGACACTCAATCATCTGTTAACTACATCTTCAAGGAAGTACTGGTTTGCGGTTAAAAAAAAAAAAAAAAAAACCTTGACAAAAGTGCGAACTCTTCTCATCAGGTCTGCCTGCAGACTCCAGAGGGAGAAACAAATTCTCTCGAAGCATAGACGCCTAATCAGAGCGCCACACAAAAATTTCAAAAATACCATGCGTCTTGTGTAGATTTCTTTCTTGCACGGTGTAACACGTGTATTAATTATAAGCTTCAAAGCTAACTATTCGCAAATTTTACTGACGCAAACGCTGACAGTTCCCTGCCGATTAAAGTCAACGTTCGTCCTCTGCTGGATGAGATCTTAGAATCTCAGTGAGGTTCACTTATGCGATACTGATACGAGGGCACTTCAAGTTACTGGAAATCTTCGGAGCCCCACCTAATATTTCCATAAATATTTAGTTTTTACCCACGTATCGAAGCCGAAATCGACATCCGTTCGGTTTATCTGGCTCAAGAGTCGCACCTGAATTCTTAAAAACTATATAGTCGCATGCAAAACCTCGACCACACTCTTTTCATCAGAACAGAAAAGGCTCAAGTCACCAGCACCAAGCCAAACTCTTAATTTCATATTTGGATAACGAAATATTATTTGCCGGTAATTTGTATGTAATGAATTACTTTATGGTCTGGTAATTTAGTAATGTAATTAATTACTTTAGGAAAGTTTTTCGCATCCAAAGTAATTAATTCCTTTTGCAATTACCTTTTACTAAATTTCACCTCTGCTCTTTTTACACCCAACGCTACTTACCCCTGGGAAGGTTTCGCGAAAGCAGGGACGCAGGCAAACCTAGGCCAACACAACGGGTAGGCAAATAAAAGGTAGAACTGTGTCGTCACTATTCGTCAAGAAGCAGGATGTACGGCATCAAGGGGCCGCCGAAGGGACAGATGGTGCAAGAAGACCGAGTGTAAAGCTAGTTGACAGCGCAGTGCCACTCTTCTGTGGCGTCGGCATGGGCACAGTAGTGCCTGGTTACACTCACTGTTTTGAGGCGCGGGAGGATCAAGGCAGGAGGATGTGTCCCTGTCGTGAACATTACTCAGCGCAAGGTGCCGCGTTCGATTCTTGCGACCACGGAATCAATAAATAACCTGCTTCAGCGCTTCAAACGATGGAGACCCCGGGCCATCAAGGCGCTTGTTCGCCTCTCGTTACTGTCGTAATGAAAGTAACGAGCGTTGTACCATATGTTTGATTTTGTTTTTACTTCGGTTGTCTTACCTTTGAAATATCGAGTGCTGCAGGAAAGATGGGGTTGGGTTCAGGGGAGGGATGGGGGGGGGGGATAAAGTAATTAAGAGTAATTGCATTACTGTGTAGAAGCAATTGTAATGAATTGTCCTTACTTTTGGGAAGCAGTGATTAGTAATGGAATTTATTTAAATTACTTTGATTTTCAGGAAAGGAATTGGTGATGTAATTTAATTTCTTTTCAGAAGTAATTTTTTCATATATGCCCACGAGTGCAAACAAAGAATTATGGCGCATTTAAGCAAAAGCTTTTGCAAAGAGCCACCTGGCGAACCTGATCTGACACTGTTTCCAACACCGAACGTGCTCTTCAACTCCACACACCTGGTACGGCCCTAATCAATCTAGTGCCCAAGTTGTTGATGAGAAAAATAAACATCTTGCAAATATAATGTATACGTAACATAAAGATATCGGATAATATCTTCCATAATTTTCAACGTTTACGCATCTGTGCACTTTGAAATTAGTATGGTGTGACCGCTTTATAGCATCGAAGGTAAAGAGCTTTCTTCATAAGCAGCACAGAAAAATGCCACAATATAGGCGTTGGCCAAGGCATAGACGTTTTTACAAAACTCAATAGTTTCAATCGTTCAGGCCTGGAAATCTCTGACCCTGCAGGGCCGAAATGGCCGATTTGATATCGGGTGAAGTAACAGGCCCTCAATTACTGCACGCTGCTCCTTCAATTCGAAGAAACACTTCCTTGAATTGGCTGAGGACTGACCTGCTAACCTGATTACTGCAACCTCTATAGAGTCACATATATTAGCAAAAATAAAAAAAAGGGAGGGGGGGGGGGTTAAAATGCGCATGTAATGTCAGGGTACGCATCATTTCAGTATCAAATTTTATTTATTTTTTTTTTTTAGAAAGGACAGCTTTATTTCGACAATAGGCACGCGGAGAGCCAATTGTTCATCAACGGACTTGGGCGATCACGATTTAATCAAGGTACCTTGTTATTTTTTTTTTTCTGCAAGAGACTTATAAATGAGCTTATAAATTGCCCCGGCGTCGTACCTTGGTGACGTCTACAATATTAAATTTAATATTGTAGACGTCACCAAGGTACGACGCCGGGACAATTTTTTCCAGCTAACACATCTTATTAAAGGTGCAGCCGAATTCACGCAAGTAAACGCGAATCAGCGGCATGATCCATGAGGATTATTCAATAGTTGAATTTTTAACCTCCTGCTTAAATAGATTTCACCTAGATCTGCCAGTTTCCACTTATCTTTGAAGCAAGGAGTTACAGCATGCTGAAAATTTTCACCTCAGATATTTAGCTTCCACAGATCCCGCTGTGGTTGGAGTGATCGCCAAGCGTGCCCATACCTGAGCGGATGCCATGCAGATGTCGTTTTAAGGAAAACGGTCTCACTCAATAGCCATGCGCGCTAGTTAATGTGTCAACAGAAATGCACATGATGTCAAGCTGCGCCTAAGAGGATTGGCAATGCGTAAAATCAATTCTATCGTTTTCCAGTTGGCCGATATCAACAAGGTTGTTATCACAAAACAATCCATTGAGAACAGCATAAGTTGAGTCGT
Source organism: Amblyomma maculatum (assembly GCF_055883805.1). NCBI lineage: Eukaryota > Metazoa > Arthropoda > Arachnida > Ixodida > Ixodidae > Amblyomma > Amblyomma maculatum. Next base: position 144,201,710 of record NC_139344.1, on the reverse strand, counting down.
AACGCACGTGATACACCGATCGATCCTCATTGTTATAAATACAATTGAAGTCACCTAGAAGTGAAATTTTCCTAGCTGTGTGTAGGAGGTTTGCCAACGTAGGAAAACGCTTTTCTTTTCGCTGCTTTACAAGCTCAAGCGCAGAAATAATTGGCAACTGTTTACATGGCATAGCGAGGTCAGAACATATGGGCCACCAATCATTGCCAATAACTGAATACGACAGGCCTGAATACGAATACCTAGAAAACAGGCAGCTCAATACAGGCCTGAATACATGGCTTAGTACGAATACGAATACAGGCAACTGAATACGAATACCTACTGTTATTATTCGGAAACAGCATTCACCCTCCAGGCAAGCCTTTCTAATGGCTGACGATAATTTTATATTCCGGTACAAACAGATCAACATTATTTTCATTCTCATCAATAGCTAGTTGTTTCCTCAACTGAAGCTACATCCAAGCTACATCCTTCAAACAAGCGTTTAGGCTGATACTGCTGCCGTCGATTCCGCAAGTCTCTAATGCTAAGGGTAGTGATTTCAAAAGCTGCGGCCCCCGACGTTCTGTTTGTTTGCCTTATTCAACTGCATTCGCCGGGGTGGGGCTGATGACCTGTAAATTGGCGGCCTGTGAAGCTTCGTTGCTCTTTTTTTTAGAGCTCATTCCTTCATTTCTCATCCGCGTCTGATACCTGGCCCGGATCGCCGCTGACATCCGGCTCCTGATTTTCAGGACGTTTCAGAGACGCACTCCTGTCCATGGAGACCACTGAGATGGATGAAGCTTTCGCCATGAGGTCTGAAGCACCACATCACTCGCCACTACATTGTCGGCCGGAAGTGTTTGGCCACCGTCGGTAGTTGACTCCGGACACGGCGCACTGCACTCAGCAGCGCACCATCGCCTGTACGTACACTGTAAAAAATGTTTGTTGAAAAATACAGAAATTTTCTGGAAGGTGTCCTGCCAGAAATTTTCTCCACTGCTATGTTTTTCGTTTTTTAATTTTTCTGTGTATATACAGATTTCCCTGCTTACAACGAATAGAAAATTTATGGAAATTGACAAAAACGTTTTGTTATACCGCGTTTTTTGTATTTTATTTCTGTTTTCTTCTGTCGCAGTGAAAATAATGATGCAAATATGTCTTTTTCTTTTACTTTGTCTTTCATTTCACGTTTTCTGCCTGTAACAACAATATAATTGCATTAAGCGCCAATTTCTTCAATGAGCACTATTTCAAGGCGAAAGCCTTGCCAACTACATCACACGAATATCTCTCGACGATGGCAATACTCGATGGCACCTATAAGGTTGACCTCGCAACAGCCATTGTCTAGCCTCCGAAAAGAGGCAATTGGAACAAGGCGTAACAGACACCACAGTAGCAGGGAGCCAACCAAAAACGGACCTCAATGTGGCGCCACTAGTTATCTGCTTTCGAATCGAAATTGTTGCGCAGCCGATCATCGTACAGCGCCTTCGTGGTTGTCAAACTATTTCGCTTTCTATTCAGAATTTACCTACTATTCAAGTAAAAATCAGTATGCGGTAGAAAATAGAACAGATGGCAAAGTTATATCTAATTGTTTGCCTTCAAATCAAGCTTTCGGCTGGAAAACAGAAAATTACTGTTTTCTTCGTGAACGTATTTCGGTCAGTGAAGCAGAACAGATATTCTCTGTACTGGTACCGAACTTTTCTTCAAAAATGCCTGTAATTTCACGTACATTTTTTACAGTGTGCATCCGCTGACTCCTCGGCCGACTCTGGTAGTAGATCTTGTGATCTTTCCGTGGGAGAACGCGATGTTTTCAGGTGCAGCATGCTCAAGACGGACGAGGTTTAGAGGTTTGAGCTCAGGAAGTTTTGAAGATTATGACATGATGTTTTTTGGATTGTAAGTTATATTTCTTCGCGCAGAACTGCAGTGCTAACCTATTAGCGTCAATAATGTCCGAAGTACCCATGATGTGCTCTGATACTACATCATCGTCCTTGCACCAGTGGTCTTGACGCAGCTTATGGGCATACTTCATAACAAAGATTCCCCCAGCGGGATCAAAGCAGCGGCACTGCCGTAAGATGGGTAATTCCTGCTGCACCGAAGACATATAGGGAAGGACTGCCAGGTATAATCACCAATGTGTGAGTCCCAAATACATTAATGGTATGAGCAACCCTTCGAAATGAAACGCCATCTTTTAGCATAATTGAAACGTCACAGTTACGTGTTACAATATGTTTCATCTTTGGGAAACACCACTTTCGCAGCTGCATTGATAGTACAGTGCCATACGTTTCCGCAGCTTCCACAGCCTGGCGTTCCTTCTTGCAGCGTGGAGGCCAGAGTAGTGTCAACATGGTGTTCCTAATTTTCGGATCAAATATAGTGCATTTCAGCCTTTTTAAGCATAGATCCATCAAGTCAACAATATTCTGTTTTTATACACAATTCTCACATATCAAGATACTTTGTTTGGCGAGTTGGTAGACATCCTGTTGCCTCCTTTTATCTTGTCTTATGTCTTGCTGTTCGCGCTGTTAGCGCTGTTTTTATTAACAATGGATCTCACATATCACCATCTAAATATGGATAATTTGATATCGTCTCACGCAAATGACATCACGAAGCTGCATAACATGGGAAAAAGTATCCCTGAAGTCAGGAGCTCGGTTCGGACGGCCATTTAAGTAACCATACAAAAAAAAGCTGTTGAGCACAACATTACCGCATAGCAAGGGCAGGAAACGAGGCAGGATAATCTTCTAAATGTCCGTGATAATTCCAGAAGTCGCAGGGCTCCGGCTAGAAGCCGGTGCGCTATTTCCAGCTACGAGCGTTGTTATAACTTGACCCTTCTGAGCGACCTCTTCGATTTACAAGCGTTTACGACTTGAAAACCAGCGGGGTTTTTATGTATGTGGCGTGTTCAATGAACTTTGCGGCAAAATTCAAATCCTAATAAAAATAAGAAAACGAAACAATATAAAAAACGTAATAAACTAAAGAAAATGAACAGAACTCACAATGAGATATGATTGCTTTCGCCCTCACAGCATGCAAGTAGTCTTAAGATTCCACCGAATTTTTTAACTATTATGGCCATTGTATAGCTAGAATGCGAGATAAAAGCTCAAGATGTAGCTGCCATATACATAACTGGCCGATAAGTTTAATGTCATCGCTTGCTTGCCGCCGCTATGACTCGTAGCCGCGAGTCCTTGTTTTCTTCCATTCTCCTTTAAGCAAGCATTCTTAATTGTCACAGGCATATTCTTCACTTGCGTAAGGAATTTTACAAGCGGCCTTGGCGCGGGCTCGTAAAATTAAAAAAAAAAAATTATAGAAGAATACGTAGCGATGATTGAACCTCACGATAATAACACATCCAGCATTCATACGTTTTCTTCCAACTTCAAAATTTCGGTCTATCCCTTTAACGTGCTCTGACATGGTGCATCATAATAAAGCTTTTGCATGTCGCCTCCTTCAAAATGCAGCCGCTACGGCTGTAATTCGATCCTGCGTCCTTTAGCTCAGCAGCCGAATGCCGTAGCCGCTAAACCATTCCGAAAGGATCCAGACAAAGTGTGCATTCATAATGGACAGCAGCGCATTATACTCAGGTAGAAAAGAAGACTGACACAGGATAGATGCTGCCTTGTCTCAACCTTCCCTTCTGTCCGTGTCTAGTGTGCTGTTGCCCTTCATGAATATTTAGCTTGCCGAATTGTCTTTAATAATTTATTGTAAGCACATTCACATCTACGTTTGCGGTGAACCGTGACCTTGCGCGAGCTTGACTGTGAATCAGCTACAGGCACGATTCGTTGGTTGTGCTTGGTGCAAAATCAATAGTTCGAACAGCCCCAATGCTTCATATATCTTTGAATGTAAACCAAAAAAAAAAATGTTGAAATCGGGAAGTACAACTGCTGTTTAATAAAGCGCCACCATTATGAGCATACAGCAGGTGCTGCAAGGCAAACAAAGCCTGCTGACGCTCGTCACTCCCCAATGATGCTCCACGCAGTAAACGAAAATTCCCTCAAATGGGCTCAAAAAAGCCTAATAATGTGATAGCATGATATGGTACATAGGCAACTAAACCCGGCGTCCCCGTGGAACGGAGGCATTTAGGAACCAGATGAATCTCAGTAACATGATCTGGCGCGGGAATTTAAAGACAAGAATGAGACATGAAGGTTTTTAGAATTACAGAGCTTAAGTAGAGTTAAGTAAATTTATGAGGCACTATTCGAGGGTATGCTCTTCTATTCGAGGTGGAACTTCGGATTTAGCCTAGGTTTGTCTCAATACCATCTGACATCAAACCCCTTCCGTTTCCTTACGGCGCGGCCATTTGTCTGACGAGAACTGTGAGAGATATTGCACCTTTTTTTTTTTTAATATAGACCGATTTAAAATTAATCATTGGAGTTCACCGATAAGTGTGACAACTCACGATGGTGGTGTTGCGGGCTAGGTATTCGTTTAACAGTGCGAAAAAGGGCACAGCGCAAAAATAAGACAAAGCCAGGAACGAGAAACACGTGCTCTGTGTGGTTCGTACCCCGCTTTGTCCTGTTTTTGCGCTTTTCTCCTTTTGTCAAGTAAGAGATACTGCGTCTTCTTGCCCCTAAGAACCAACTTAAACAAAAGCAGTGTTAAGAGCTTTATTGCGCCTACTCTTAACGCAAAGCTGGAGCGTCCCCCTAATTCAAACCATCAAACAGCGTACAATCTTGCTAAACCGTGCAAAATATACGCTTAACAGAGCTCTCGCTCGTGTAACTCGGTGCAAGCTATGCTTAATGCAGAATTTTTTTCTTTGCTTGCAGCAGCTTAAAAACTATAAGTTTATAAAAGGCAAGAAAATTTCGCTTCCGAGAGGTTTACAAGACCACGTCAAGTTTCCTTATTTTCTTATCATTTGCATCTCAAATAAAAAGAAAGTGTAAAATTGTTCCACTGAAACGTCAGTGACCCTCGTTTGTGCCCTGCTGTGCAAAGGTTTACTTCACAGTGCGCCTGCTCAATTCATGAAGGCAAACACGTGGCGAGCAGGGGCATCACAAATTTGTACTTATGAGGTCGAGCAATGCAAGCAACAAATGGACAGGTTTTATGTCAGTATTCGTCATTCGCCCATACTGTACCAAAACGGTATGGAACGACGAATTTCGAACTATCCTGAGTAATGTCTGTATTGCTGTGTCCTCCACATGTAATCTCTTCCAACCAGCGTGCTTTCACCGAGACTCAAACAGTGTTACTTGCAAACCGCAACAGTTTAATTGCGCTAGCGAAGGAGTCTTCGAAGCCGCGGAGCTAGCTGCTACTTGTGTGCACTTGCGTTCGACTTTTTTTTTTTTTTGTATTTATCAACCGAAGTTCAGCAATTGTTAGTTTTGGCTTCTATTGACATCACCTTCGCAATGCGTAAGTTCTTACTTTGTGTTGCCCTTGGTTTGCTCACATTTTGGTCGCATATTAGGTTTTTCTTGATGTTTGGTGTTAGCCAAGTTAATTACGAGGTGATTCACAGAGTTTATAAAGAGCAAAAAGCGAAATTCAGATATTTTTTTCCCAAAGTTGAGCATATTGCAACAACTGCTGCACGTACTGCACATGAAATTCCATAACGAACACCTACAACGGGCCTCAGGTCACTATCCTGAAAGAACGTAAACGTCTCTCTCTTTTGCCACGCCTGCAAGAACGGGACCCTCTTGAGATGTATTAAAGATTTCGCGTAGCCGCGATGTAACAGCGGCTGCCCTCAATGTTCAGCAAATTAATGCTGTGCGGCGAACAGGGTCGATAATGACTCGCTTACGTAATGCGATGAGAACAGAGGGAAGCACAAGCACGCAATAATGTCACCAAGAGGAAAAAAATTATCTGGCAGCATTGCTCTCATTTCATGTCGTTATTAACTGCGAGCGTGTGCGCAAGTTGTAAATTGTTTGTCGCTCAAGTGCCCGGGCAGCTAATTCCAATTGTGATTTCGTTCCCTGGAAAACTCAAGGTGCAGGAGAGGAGCGTATCAATGAACCCGACAATGCACTCCTTCATTTGCATCAAGTTAGGTGATATACGTCATCGGAGGGCATTTCCTTTCGACGTGGCCCGTTTATGATAAGACGATCAGTCACGAGGAATAATGACTAATATTAGTAGTAACGTCGCCATAAATTCAGCATACTCAAGGCACGGCGTTGCAATAAATGCAAAGGCCCCTACGCATAATAAACTGAGTTAAAATGTGTAATATGTAGTGTTTTTCAATCCATACAGTTTGGTTTGTGGTGTTCAAGAAGTTGCCAGGACAAAGCCTCTGTGCTTATTTTTCTTTTTTCTTGTTGCAAGCAAAATGTTTGTCTTGCCCTCTCCACATAGTGAAATAACAGGCTTACATTGTATGCAAGGCAACATATAATGACTATTTGTGGCGTAAGCATTGTTTCCATTGATCGTGGGCATGAATGTGCACGGTACAAAAAAACAAAAAAAAACTTACAGTCTTCGTGAATACTGACTTTAAAACGCGGCATGAACACTTTTACGTGATCTTTTCTCAACCAACACTAAGTGACGAGCTTCAAAGTTCAAACAAAGGCGCAAATTTAAATTAAGTTTATGTGTAGCAAATAGTAACTGCTGTGCTAATTGGGCAAGCATGTATTTTTTTTTTCTCTGAAAGGGCGTGCTTGCCAGTTCTTCAAAGCACTGTTTGTATTTACACTGGGAATTGTGTCCCTCATCGGTTTTCTGTGACGTGTGCGCTAGGCCTTTTTCGTCCAGTCAGGCGACGAGGCCTCCTCACCGCAAGGCAGCCTCCGTCGCAAGGCGAAACAGCGCACTGCCTTTCCTCCTCGCCACAATGCTGCGCTAATGGCGGCGGCCAAGTGGATCTCTTGTCCTTGAAAAGCATGTCAGGTCCTGGCCAGCACAGCCTATAAATGCGCTCCCTGACTCGCTCTGTAGGCAGACGTAGCTCCCTCCCGGGTCCGGACTTAACACCATGAACGCCTTCGTGAGTACTACCTATGTGCGAGCTTAACGAAGCGATGTTGTAGTTGATTGGACTATACTCATGTGGTGGCTGCTTGTTCTCGGCGCGATGAGCACTTGTACAGCTGGCAAAGTTTTTTTTTCGCTGTAGTGGTGCTTGTCTTTTGGGAGTGCCTGGAAGTGTTTATCTTGAATATGTGCATGATGGTTGTCTGTAGTGTTATAGCTTTCAGATAAGGCAGGAATTACAGGTAGTATGTGGTACGTAACTTCAGAAAGCGAATCTGTGCCCAACGGCGTGCAAATACGCTTGACCGAAGTGTCGTACATCACTCGACAGATTTAGTATAACTCGGAAAGGTTCCTGTCAGTCATTGAAAAAAAAAAAAAAACGTTATGAAGAACCTTAAAGGAAGAGCCAACTTTCACCTTAGAGAATGTGCATTGTTTCCACGTCCATAACGTACTCTACCCAGTTTTCTTTTTCAAAAGCATCACAGAAGTGAGTGTCCTCTACTCTACCCTTTACGTTCCCAATATTGTCTTCCTGGGGAAAAAATAACACATCACTCTCATTTCTATCATGCTAAAGTTAACAGCTTATGTGTCAAAGCTTGTATGGAAGGTCGCTTCCGTAACCATGATGGTTCATAAGAAGCGCTGCATTTTGGCCTGTTAATAATTTGTATTGGGACGTTTGTGCACTTGTGCACCTTGGTTTTGACACGGAATACAAGAAGACATACTATGTTTTCTGTTTCTGCAGTTTTCACGACAAGATTTCTGTATTGCCCCATCTCAAATCAGTACTGTTAAAAACATGAGCCCGAGAAAACCTGCAATAATTTTGGCTGCTCTATCCAAGGCGTGTCGCGAAGCCTAATGTATTTATACACCTTTGATATATCAAAGGTTTGTTTTAGAATCAGTCATAATGTACTTATTATACTATTCCTTGTCTTCTTTCATTTGCTGCTCTAAATGAAGTGGGGACCTTAAAGTAACAGTAACTGTCCCTCTTCTCGGTGGACACCTTAAGAGCATCAGGAGAGAAGCGAGAAAGGTGGAAGTGAGCGAAGTGCGAGGTGTTCAGCCTTCTGTCGTTCTTGTACGTTTTACCAGGAGTGTCCCAGTCGTCCTATAATTCGAGGAGTCGGTGCATTCATTCACAGCTCCATTATTCGGCACAAGATGTCAAAAATAAAGTTGAGTGAGGCTCATAATACTAACAGTAATTTTCTCTCTGTGAGCACTGATACGTTTTGTGAAAGCACTGTTGGCTAGTCCATGTCGTAAACGAGAATACTAACTACGTGGTATAGCGTTCTAATACTTGCCAATAGCCGTAAACGTGAGCCACCACAAGCGACGCTGCTATCTAGTGAATATGCTGCCGAAGAAACCATGAGCTGGCGTCCAGAAGCTCAGCACAAATGTGTACTGAACATTGTGCCCATCACTGAAATTTTCTTGCCACATCAACGTAACGGACCAGGGGCTGGCCGGCGCTGCGTCGACAAATTTAGTATCATAAACTGATATCTAAGCAGACCTTGTTCGTTAGGATACATTCGCTTCACAAAACCCCCACTTCTGTAGCATACTGGCAATTCTAGGCAACGGGACACCAAGTACTAATTCAGACTCCCAAGATTTCAGCAGTTAAACACAAGCAAAAACAGCCTAAAATACAGTACCGAGTACAATTGCTTAAGAGAAAGCGAAAAGCATGCGACACGAATGGCATCAAGTGGTATTTCACGGCCTACATGCAGGTTGTCGCCTTCTCTGCCCTCGTGGCTTGCGCATCGGCCGGCTACCTCGGTGGCCTCGGAGGTGGACTCGGAGGCCTCGGTGGTGCTGGCCTCGGTGGTGCTGGCCTTGGCGGTCTTGGTGGTGCCGGCCTCGGTAGTGGCGGTGGTCTCGGAGGCCTGGGCCTGGGAGGCAGCCTCACCCATCTTGGCTCCGCTCTTGGCTCCGCGTCCGCTCATCCTGTGGCCACCCTGGGTGTCATCAAGCAGCCCATCATCAACTACGGTGTCGTGGCCAAGCCGGTCGTCAGTTACGTGGCTCAGCCTGTCGCTTCCATCTCGCACGCCGTCAAGCCATTCATCAGCTACCACGGTGGACAGGGTGCTGGTCTCGGAGGCCTCGGCGGCGGTCTTGGCGGGGCTGGACTCGGTGGTCTCGGTGGTCTTGGCGGTCTCGGTGGTCTCGGCGGTCTCGGTGGCGGTCTTGGCGGTCTCGGTCTTAAGGGACTGAAGGCTTGGTAGACGAAAAAGCCCACAACTGGGAAACATACTGCATACCTCTTAGTACAAAGAAGACAGTTTGAATAGCATCAACCTAAATATTAAAAGCATTCGGACTTAAAGTTTTTTCCGGCTCCAGAACGTGGTTTGTTCAAGGAGTCCTGCCTTCATTTGTAATATACGACGACATGAATAAAATATGCATTTGGTAAGGCGGCTCGATGAGTGACTCCATGGGGGTACACTGAAGCTGCGACAAACAGCATGTGTCACATGTAACAATCACCATGAATACCTATTTTCACATTTCGCACTAAATTTCAGCTGAGAAAACACCCAATGTTGTGAACTTCCTTTATGTGCCAACCCAGACTCCGCCAAAACGCGGAAACAATATAAACGTAACAAAATGCACTGTCGTCTTGCGACGCTTGAGACAAGCCTTGAAGATTGTAAAAGTCAATGTCTGCTAACATGTTCATTCGAAAATGTGTTCACATATGACTCAGAAAAAAAATTAAAATTTCGCATTGGACATATCATCAATAATAATTCTCAGTCAAGGAATTTACTGAAACTGCTTTAACAAAGGTATTTTGTAACGCATTAAATGTACATATACTCGGGCAGATTAACACAACTTACATAACAATATGAGCTTTGGCTATTAACATTCACGTTGTGTCTGGTGTGGACAACTGCACAATGGCTCGAATGTGGAAGTTTAATGTATGTGCGTGCGTGCGTGCGTGTGTGCGTGCGTGCGTGTGTGTGTGTGTGTGTGTGTGTGTGCGTGCGTGCGTGCGTGCGTGTGTGTGTGTGTGTGTGCGTGCGTGCGTGCGTGTGTGTGCGTGTGTGTGTGTGTGTGTGTGTGTGTGTGTGTGTGTGTGTGTGTGTGTGTGTGTGTGTGTGTGTGTGTGTGTGTGTGTGTGTGTGTGTGTGTGTGTGTGTGTGTGTGTGTGTGTGTGTGTGTGTGTGTGTGTGTGTGTGTGTGTGTGTGTGTGTGTGTGTGTGTGTGTGTGTGTGTGTGTGTGTGTGTGTGTGTCTGTGTGTGTGTGTGTGTGTGTGTGTGTGTGTGTGTGTGTGTGTGTGTGTGTGTGTGTGTGTGTGTGTGTGTGTGTAGTTTTGAAGGTTCATGGCCTTGCATGAAGGCCATTAACGGCGTCTATCAGAAATGACAGAAGTAATCATCATAGCGTTTAAGGAAGAGTGTCAGGCGCGAGTACAGATCTTTGTCTGAGCAGAACACTCTCCGCTACTCTCCTCCGCCACCGCAAAAGTAAAAAAGCAAGGAATACTCTGCTAGATGGGACCCAGTGAGCATTAGTGTTTTAACAACTCCAAGTTAGTGGACTCATACTTTTTTGTTTCCTGCCTTGCATCCTTTAAAATAGCACTGCATCTCTGGTTATACTCATCTTGGTGTCACTCCAGGCGTAACCATTCTATTGACTTATCTAGTCTTTTGTGTGTGTGTGTGTGTGTGTGTGTGTGTGTGTGTGTGTGTGTGTGTGTGTGTGTGTGTGTGTGTGTGTGTGTGTGTGTGTGTGTGTGTGTGTGTGTGTGTGTGTGTGTGTGTGTGTGTGTGTGTGTGTGTGTGTGTGTGTGTGTGTGTGTGTGTGTGTGTGTGTGTGTGTGTGTGTGTGTGTGTGTGTGTGTGTGTGTGTGTGTGTGTGTGTGTGTGTGTGTGTGTGTGTGTGTGTGCTTTTTCGTTCGTCACCATAAAGACGTTACATCATGTCTGATCACGAATTATGCACTGAATGTGTGCCTTATGCTTTGAATGTCTTGTGCAGCTGAGTTGGAGCAGTAAGGGGGCAGACTCTTCGTCAGGCACTTATTTGCCTTTTGGTCTATCCCCTAGACAACTGTAACTGTTGTTGTCTGAAATAAAACACTTTGAAAACACTTTGAAAAAACCCTAGTAGTTGGTGTGGCAGAGTTTCTTAGATCGTACTTCTTCCGAGAATCTCCGCAAATGAAGTCGCCGATCCAACTGCAGGTCAGTTCCTTTTATTTCGTTCTCATCGCCTCCAATCACTCGTCGTGAACGTTTTCGTAACGCTTATTAATTAACGTCAACCAGCGTATCGTGCTCGTTCTGCTAGACTGCATGCGTACAATCGGACCGCTTAAAACTGAAAGATGGCCTGCAGTTATAGCGGCGACTTCCTTTTGGGGAGATTCTTGGAACTGGCTGAGCTGAAAGTAAATTGAGCAGATGACCTGATTACGAGCGGTCCTTCAGTGCAAGCAGTAGCATAAATGTGGATGCCAGCGGAACCTTTACGTGGTACAGAAAGGATTTCCACAGTGCGCATGCGTAACGTTGTCTGTGCAAGGAAACTGCGACCCCGCGGGAGCGCACGTGCACGGAGTGCTGAGAAGCGCTCCACGCATGCGGAGTCTTTAGACTTCAAATTCCGTGCCGTACTGGCCACAGCTTTGGCATATAAGCTCTGCTGGACCTGCTTTTTACCAGGTTGCGTCGCAATGTTGCAAGAACGGCTTGGTTTGCTTGCCGCCCACGCCCTAGAGGCACCTCGTTTTTCTTCTTCCTCACCTTGACCCAGGCGCTTCTCTCTGCGCCTGTTCAGAAGCGCACCGGTCTCTGGACCCGGAACATGGGGGCGAGCGATAAATCGCGCAAGTGGTGCACATCAGCAGCTGCGAGAAACTGGCATCGGCAGCGATCGTTACAGCTTCCTTTGAATGTCTATATATGACTGAGTCTGAGGCGTTTGGCCTCTGTCGTGTAGCGTTTGAAGCTTTAACCTCACAAAAAAATGCTTTTTTCTGGTGCACAGTTGGCTTATTGGTAAATAAAAAACATTAGCTGGGGTTTAGTTTTAGTCAAACCCGGTAGGTTGCGTAAGCAAAGCCGACATAGCTTCTTCTTCTTCTGCTAAGGCGCACCGTGGCTACAGGCCGCGGCCACGCGACGACTTGAGCTGGGAGCCCATCTGCAGCTGCTCTAAAGGTCACCGTTGCTACCTAGGAAACTTTGAGTGCCTGATATATCAGTCATTAGAATACGCAGCTATCATCACTGTCAAATAGGCATGTTTTCATACTGCACTACTATAAAAAAAATGGTTGGCCCGGATATATGTACACGGTTCACGCTAGGTTACACTCGTCTCACCGTATGTCCGACCGGGCTTTGTCCTCACCTCTCGATCGGCCTGAATTACCTGGATACAATATACCTCAGGTCTAGGCTGTCCTGGCGGCTATTTCCTTCTCGCAGGAAACTGAACGCTATAAACCATAGCTACGTTTCCAATATTGACACAACACGATGAAACAAGCTGAAAAGTCAACACTATGAACCCATGTAATGCTTCTAAACCACCTCGGTTATCTGAGCAGGAGAGGTTAGCACGCACAACAGGGCTCTAAATCGTATCTATCATCAACCAACCGGGGCTTACAACAACAATCTGTGGGGCAGTGGCCATTGCGCAATATGACGCACCTTATGTACATCCTGCACGAATTTGTTTCGCTTAAAACGTTGCCTTGTAAGCAAGCAGTATGCCAAACACCGCTTAGTCGTATCAATTGCTCCGCTTTTTCATGGGGTGCACTGAAAGGTGCACGCCTCGAAGCTAACCTAAACCTAGCGAAGCTAACCTAAAGCTAGCCATCCGTCTCTTCCCTTCTTCCCTCCCTTCTCTTCATGATAATCTAATCGAGCGATGATAGTTCGCCAAACGCGCGTGAAGGACGCCTATCCCATACCACTAACCCCCCCCCCCCCCCCCCCACCTCCACCCAATCTCGTGACTTATAACTGCTCCGAGGTCATAAAATACGCCACATAAATGCATTTACTATAGCTTATTTATGCCTCTGGCCCCGCAAAAATGCAGCAGACATCCCACACCACTATCCAGAGTTACTAAACACTCCAAATGATATTGAGTGCCTAGGCCAGCTGTCAGTTCAACTTACTCACACACAGCACTCGTAAACTCCCGGTTATTAATTCTTTTTTTTGTAATAAAGTTAACATATTGCGCTTGATCTCACCTGTGTGGATTTAGACCCTTGAATGAATGAGCTACTTCTTCTTCGAGAAGGTAATTTCAATTGAACGATTACACCCAACATATGTATATGCACGCTAATATGAAGCTGGATCATTTACATCACTTGGTCACTTATTACCGACACATCTCACTTCAAAATCTGGAAACCTCTGTTACTTTACGGCCGAAAGCTCAACTCACGTAAGTAAGTACATAAACAATAGCTCTCTTCCCCTGCATCTTGCAAGGCACAGTGGTTGGCTTGAATTTCAGAATCGCTACACAATGCTCGGAGCACGAAACCTGGTCACGTCACCTAATATCCGAATGATTGTCCCGTTTAAACTATAGGTCACTAGGTTAGTAAACACCCACTAAGTAGCTAGCTGGCATTCAGAAAACAGCAGTTCGCCAGTGCAGGCTAATCAGCAGATACGCTTCCTTGTGCTCTGCCCGGACAAAACGAAGGTTGGGGATTCGCCTGAAAGTGATTTCTCTCTTGCGGTCCCTATATCGTCCCCCCCGAAAGAAAGTAAAGCCTTAGATGGAAGAAATTTTACTCTCGATCGTCTTTGAAACTGTGACCCAGCTTGACACGCGCACGTGACTTTTCATCTCCCCGCGTAGCCTGATTGCCTTCTTTACTTTTGCGGTCACTGATACGCAGAGTGGACGCGAGCCGGCGCACAAGGGCTGCCATTCCCACTGGAGGCACGTCCACGTGTCACACTATTCGTCAGCGTGGCAAGCGCGCAACATCGGGAGCTCTGTCGACTGATAAATTTTTATACTCGCCAACAGCTGCTTATCGTTCCCGTTGTGCGCATCTGCAAGAACAAGCGGGTAGTTCCGGGTGACTGTTCCCAGCCCGTCGATGACATCAATTTGATTGCGGGCGTGAAGAGCGCCCGAAGCTCACCTCTCGAGTGTGCTCGTCGGCTTCCGCTTCCTGCTGCAGCTATCGCTCGGTATAGCGAGCGTCAACGGCTAGTTTCTTCTCATGCCGCACTAAGAGAAGAGCTCTCCCCACATACCCGCAACGCTTTCAGTGTCCATCTCGCCACGAAAGACGCTGTCTGCTATACTCAATAAATCTCACGTGCGTATTGGCCTTGGAAGGCAGGTTCAATGCGTTATTTGGCGTCGGAGGCTTAAAGAAAAAGGACAGAGGCTAAATCCACTCCCCGTTATGAAATACTACATGATATTCGCTAATGTGACGGTGGCAATCTGGTTTTCCAGTAGAAGGATGACAGAATTGGACATCGAAGGGATTTCTTTTAGTTTTAGATGTGCCATCCTATCAATAAAGTAGCCTTTCTTTTTAGAAAGACACTCAAAACATGTTTTCATTCCTGGGAGTAGAAAATTAGTTTTCTTTTCTGGGAGAGGTTGGGAAAAATGCAGCATAGGGCAGAATTGCTCGTTCTGTTACTTGTGCCCCTCAATTTTTAAATGTGCTGTCAGTTTATTTTGATTTTCTAGTAAAATCTGCCATGCCTAAGCCAACAGAACTAAGCATTGGCAAGATTCGCTATTCTAAAGTAGAGAATAAAAAACCGTGCCTAGGTCAACGAGAAAGCGTCCGAAAAGGCCTGAATTGTGTTTGCCATATTTTTCAAATCTCTGCAGCTAAACTGAGCGGGCGCACTGTATTAACGTCGGCATTTATATAGTCATCACAGCGGAGTGCTGATTAAGGGCGTGCGAATAGTACTTTTTCTGAACTGAATTGAATGCGAATAGTATATATGAATGTAATAGTGATAGCACCGAATCGACTAAAAGTCAAACATTTATACCATTTTATTCGCTTTTTTTTATATTCGTACAAAAAAGCAAAAGGCGGAAACATTGCAACGGCAGCGCTGTGGTATGACGATGCAGCTTCAGGAGTTTATTAGCTAAAGCTAATAAAAGTCGAAAAGTCACATCGTTCACCGCCATTAAGGGGCCTTAGTATTTAGTATATTAAAGAAAATAGAAAGGTAGGATTGAAAATTAATATACAAAAGACTAAGGTAATCTTCAACAACCTCGGGAAGGAACAGCAGTTTACGTTAGGTAGCGAAGCGCTGGATGTAGTAGGCGAATACGTCTACTTAGGACAGGTAGTAACCGCAGATCCGAACCATGAAAAGGAAATAATAAGAAGAGTAAGATTGGGATGGAGCGCATTTGGCAAGCACTCACATATTATGACTAGCAGCTTACCGGTATCGCTCAAGAGGAAAGTATACAACAGTTGCATCTTACCTGTACTCACCTATGGGGCTGAAACGTGGAGGCTAACCAAGAGGTTTCTACTTGAGTTGGAGACAACGCAGAGAGCTATGGAACGACAAATGGTAGGGGTAACATTAAGAGATAGGAAGCGTGCAGAGTGGGTCAGAGAAATAACTCAAGTTACTGACATTCTAGTGGAAATCAAGAAGAAGAAATGGGCATGGGCAGGACATGTAGTGCGAAGAGAGGATAACCGATGGTCGCTTAGAGTAACAAACTGGATTCCAAGGGAAGGAAAGCGTAGCAGGGGGCGGCAGAAAGTTAGGTGGGTGGATGAGGTTAAGAAGTTCGCAGGGATCAAGTGGAGGCAGCTAGCACAGAACCAGGTTATTGGAGAAATGTGGCAGATGCCATTGCCCTGCAGTGGGTATAGTGAAGCTGGTGATGATGATGATGATGATGTTAACTATATGACTGTCAAACTATACGTCAACCAAATAAACTAGAGCCTCTACTCAGGACATGAGACGGGCGATAGCACGCATGAGTCACGGCCCACGGCCTTCGAGATCGAGCATAAATGCAAGGTTTGCTGGGCTTCCCTAAGCTATGCCGCGTCTCCCAGTCTTAGAGCGAAATATGAGTCTTATGAACGTTGCCACATAAATGGAGCATGAAGCGGCCTTCGTCCCGCCCATACTGATTCCTGTAGGATGTCCGAAAGTAAGGTCTGGACCCTATTTTTTAACTGCATTGACAAGAAAAAAATATTTCACCTGGTGTTTTTGGATCTCGTGCCTGTTTTGCTAAATGAATTCGAGAAGTTATAACATATTCGATTCGGTTCGAATATTTTATAACATTCTAAATTTGTTTACTTCGAATAATCGAGCACGAGGATATTCCATTCGACATTTCAATATTGTGAATATTTCCGCATTCCTACCGTTGATATCATCATACGGAAAGTTTAAGCGTGCTTCCGCCCTGGGATTTCAAAAGAGAATTGTTTTAGCGCCAAGCTTCTTCACTTGGGGCAGAACGCGACACTGTGGCGTATTAGGGGTACATATCTAACAATAGGGGTTTTACTGTTTCGTCTAAACCTCTATTCTTCTTTCCCCTTTACATAGAAAAGTCGGAAAATACGACACTAAGGCCTATATGCCGATTAGCGGGCAGATAACGCGAAGAAAGCTCTGGAAAGACGCGAGCAACGCTTACGCCACTAAGCGTTTTGGCGTTGCTCGAAGCGCCCGCCGAGGAGCAATAAAAATATTACACCATATAAAAGCCAGGGACTACGTGAAAGTTGATTTCTTTCTGGCGCAGAGGAACAGCTACTTGCGCAATACACTTGCGATGGAGCAGGCGGCGTTTCGTCTGGACTAATATGCCAATCAAAACACGGCAAATTTAAAGAAAACACATCTCCATTCAACACAGCGGAGCGAAAGAACCACATCTGTTGAATAAAATAGAATGAATTTGCCGCGGAGGCAGCAAATGGAGGCATCTAGCTATAGACTACACGCAAAGCCTGGCTCCAGAACTGCCTAGAAATAGAACAGTGTATGGCTAGGTCGGGCTACAGCGTCATTCTAGTAGGCCTTAGAAAGGTTGTCTAGATGTTTATGGACAGAATTTCGTGTGTACTTATAGAAAGAAAGAGTGATATTTTTATTTGAGAAACATCTCTCATTTTCTCCCGCTGGATGGGCCTAAATGCGACATTTTGAAATGTTATTTATCCGTAAGTTTTTTTCGGCTCTATTCGCCTTCAGCTGGCCTTTTCATATTCGATGACCATGAGACCAGGACGGCAGGAAAAAAAATTCCAATATTTGATTTTTTATACCGGTGAATATTTTGCAAATCCGCTTCGCATTTTGCTGCTCTTCGCTAATGCGACGCGAAGTCACAAATTGTTTTGAGTCTCCTTGCAGCCGGAACTCATGTCGAGAAAAAGCACGCTCTCTCGCTTCAGTCTTCATTGACGTTAAAAGCCTGATAACATCAAAGCCGTGCGAATGCTGGGCGGCGGTACGTGTTACAAAACAGCGCGGGACTCCGTACTCGGCTGAAGCAGCGAGGAGAACGGACACCGCAGAGCGGGCGCGAGAGAGAATGTCAACGCGGCACCGGCGCCTACAAGTACATGGTGTGCACGCACCGCACCGCAGGCGCAGAAGATCCCGCGCACCGCAGGCGCGGGATCTTCTAATTGCTCATGAAGCTACCATAGTTCTTGAGCCACGGCGTTTGCTCAGATAATCGCGCTTTTTAAATTCTGAAAATTGATATGCCTGCTACTGACATCCAACTACAGATCTCCAACTGATACCAAACGCGGCATTCTATAATAGATTAACTGAATTGGCAAGGACAGCATATTTGGCCAGCTTATTAGTTAAAATGGTATATATATATATATATATATATATATACAAATGTCCACCGACACTGATATTACTTACTTCGCGGGAAAATGCTACGTTATGGCTGCAAACGCCTCTTTTTAATTATTAGTGACGGGATTCCCAGATGATCCTGTTATATGTTTGGAATGCTTGTGATATCGAGCGAAAATGTTGTTTGGAGGAGGGAGCCACTCCAGTTGCATATCGCTTTCCTCGCAAAATTATCAGTGCTATTCGCAGCCGTGGTTGCAAAGTTTTCAAGCTCACGTGCTTCTCTATATCTGCAGAGATAGGCCATGAATTATTGCCCACTGACGGCGATGTCGACTTATAAAACGAGCTTGCATAACGGTAACGCAAGGGGCATTGTTTTCTCGACAGAATAATAGCGGTTGCAAGCAAGTCAGTTCATTCCCAAAGGCGAACATCGGCCAGCCTTGGGGAAGAGCGGCGATAAGGTCGCCGACGGGAACTCGTTTAGGCAAGGAGCGCATCAGCAGTGAAACCACGGACACGATGAGAATGAAATGCAGGCGGTGTTCGTTTGGGATGGCGGTGTGATAGCCTAGAAGCTGGGTGGCATATGTTACGCCTGCATGGCGAGCGCCTGCAGCACGACCGCCCCGTTGTCCGCGATCTGGGAAATCCGTGTCGTTCTCACCCAGACTCTCTCACTGAGGGGTGGTATAAAGAGAGGCAAGACAGGACGACCATTGAGCGAGGCTAGATTGTCTTCTGCCTCGTCTGAGCCGCATCATGCGTCTCGCCGTGAGTACCGCTTCCAAGAAAAATCTTAGCCTTTTTTTTTTTTTTTTTTTTTGTGCGGAACTTCCCCAGCTTGCGGCGTGACCGGACTCAACTCTCTGTGTTCCCAAACGAGCTTCCGGCGGCGGGTCAAAATCATGGCCGTTTGGATTGAGAAATTATCCCTTGCATAATAACAGCGCAATGCTGATTGCCTGTTCGTGAGGCAACCGTTTTTAGAGACATGGATGCCGGCCGCTGCTAGATCTAATCAATATGCTAAAGTTTGTGTACAACCTGCCTAGTGGGGTGCTACGACGTTTGATATGCATGCGTATATCTGTCTATTGAGAAAACGATTGTATGACATTTTCAGAATATCGCCTTGAAAGCACTTGCAGAAGGCTTAATCGGGGAGTTCCTCTAGATATCGCTGCTAGGGAAACACGTCGCGACGACAAAGCGAAGCAAATGCGGAATGACAAATCTCGGCCTTTGTTATCCGTTCCTTAATTCATGCACGCTGTCGACAAGCTTTTATTTAAGTAATGTATGTGATCCTTCAGCCTTGTTGTTCACATTTATGCTGATTAAAGTACACTTGTAATAGTGTTCTTAAATTACGAGCTCACTTCTCGCTTGCCAGGTTGTTTTATGCACTGTCCGTAAGCACATCAACCTGCAGTTTCTGCCCGACCTCGTAGAAACGGCTTGCTGTGCGAACGGATCGAATTTTACAGCAAGTGATTGTGGTAACTCGCTTTCTGAAATCTGCTATAAAATTTTCTTTCCCGACATCATTTCTCTTGCATGCTATGGAGGCGATGCTCTTCAAACCATTAGTAACTGCTTGATTGACACCCGCATACCTGAGAGGTTCTTTTTTTTTTTTTTCTGGGCATTGTTTTGGCCAGAAGTTAGCCTTAAAAGGATGCGCTGCAACTGCGTGAACTTCAAGAATTAAAAACAAAAATGTGCGAATAGTTGTAAAAGGGCATTAACACAGTAGCAAAATGAAGTGCTGCTTTTTATCCACGTGTCTACTTGCAGAGGAAAAAACCGTGCCACGAAGACTGTTGTAGGCGGCCTTTTACAACACTTAACTGTAACATTTCTGAGTCGGTAACCCAACCAAAAGCATTTATTTATTTATTTCAAGCACCCCTTAAGGTTCTCACTGAGGGCATTGCACAAGGAGTGGTAGCTTAGTACACATTGCATTACTTACTGCAAACAACAAGAACAAAATGCAACTCACTGGCTAGTTAACAACATGATAGTAAAATTTCGGTACTTAAGAATAGGAATACATAAACAAAACGCGAGAGAAAATCATTTAAGAACGTTATTTCTGTTATATTTGTGATCCAGGTGCTGCTGTCTGCCTTGGTGGCATACGCGTGGGCCGGCCACCTGGGTGGCGCCCCCCTCAGTGCCGGCTCCTTCGGAGGCGCTGCGCTCCTTGGTGGAGGACTCGGCTCGCACGCCCTCGTCGGTGACGCCGCAGCTCTGACAGGCCTCAGCAGCCTGGTTGGCCTCGGCGGGCTTGGCGAATTTGGTGGCCTAGGTGGCCCAGGAGCTGGCGGTCTGGGTGTTGGTGGCTTGAGCGCTGGTGGCTTGGGCGCTGCGAACCTAGGGGCTGCCGGCCTCGGCTTAGGCGGCCTCGGAGGTAGTGGAGCAGTCGTGGCTGCCGCGCCAGCAGTGGTGGGTGTGGGACCTTCGGTGACAGTGGCTGCGGGCCCGGCATCTGTAGCCGGCCCGGTGAGCGTCTCGGCACCCGTATCAATTCCTGGTCCAGTGGCCACGCCTGTGGCGTCGGTGACGTACGTCAAACAGCCAGTGATAAAACTCCGGTATGTTACCAGGCCCGTCACCACCTACGTCAGACAGCCTGTCGCAACTGTAACACACACCATCAAGAAGATTGTCAATTACAACAACGCTGGTGCTCTGTTAGGGCTTGATGGAGCCGGCGACGCCGGGCTCGATGGCGTTGTAGCTGGAGGTGCCGGCTTCGGCGGCGGTAATGGCAACGGCGGTGGTGGTGGTTTTGGTGATGGCAACGGCAACGGCGGTGGCTTCGATGGTGGTAACGGCGGCGGGGGCTTCGCTGGAGGCAACGGTGGAGGCAACGGTGGTGGTGGAGGCTTCGCCGGAGGACCCGGTGGGGGTGCTGGCTTTTCCGGAGGACATGGGGGTGGCGGCGGCTTTTCCAGAGGAAATGGGGGTGGCGCAGGCTTTTCAGGAGGACCTGGAGCTGGCGGCTTGTCTGGAGGACACGGCGGTGCTGGCTTCGGGGGAAGCGGAGGAGCCAGTGGATATGGTGGGAACGGAGGCGGTGGTGGTTTCGGAAACAATGGAGGAGCTGGTGGATTCGGCGGAAGCGAAGGTGGTGGTGGATACGGCGGAAGCGGAGGTGGTGGTGGATTCGGTGGAAACGGAGGCGGTGGTGGATTCGGTGGAAACGGAGGCGGTGGTGGATTTGGTGGAAGCGGAGGCGGTGGTGGATTTGGTGGAAGCGGGGGCGGTGGTGGATTTAGTGGCAGTAGAGGCGGTGGTGGATTCAGAAGAAGTGGAGGCGGCGGCTACAGTGGTGGTGCTGGTGCTGGTGGATATGGAGGCCCCAGAGTTAGTGACTACGGGGGCGCCAGTAGTGGTGGCTTCAGTGGTGGCAATGGTTTCAAGCCCGTGCGGATTAGCGGGCGAGGACCTTCATTTAATGTGTACAAAAAGCACCATTATTGAGCATCCATGGATCGGACATCACACATGTAGTCAAAAGTGTTTGCCACCTTCGTATGTGTGGCGACATGGCTTGAATACGTTAGTCCAAGGTATCCAGTTTAAAAGTCATTCACGAGCATCTGAGCTTATTCAGGAACTTGTGCATCAAGGCGTGATGAGTGGTCCCATTGTCTGTACAGCACACCTCTCGCGCCCTTCATCCACTGCTGCCATTGTTGTCGTGAAGCATACATTTTGTTGTATAAAGCCCTCAAATAAACTCGTCACTTACCCACTGATGATGGTTTATTTGTTTAGATGATGATTGTGCTCTATTTGATTTTAGAACTACAACACCATGAGCCGAGAACTAGTACTTCGCTTAGCCAATAACACAAGTTTGCTTAAATTGGTGATTTTTTATCGCATGCAGTGCTATAGTTCACCCCATTCTCTGCAGATTAAAGTAACTATCATTTTAAAAATAGCTGCGCGCTTTGTTCAGGAAAGCATCACAGAGTATTGTTTTCTAAGTTTCTGAAACTTTGCGCACGGCTAACAGCGCTGAAGGAATGAATAACGGTGCTGTGCTTCTGTAAAGAGCGAAGCAGAAATCGTTAACATTCCGGTTCTAAACCATTCAGTATCGATGCTTTGTACCACTAAGTATAAAATCGTGAGGTAAATGATATGCTCAGCGGGATAGCGAAGACAAAGTTCAAGCTGAGGTCTTAAACATAAATTCAGATGTGTAGTGGAGTCAATAATTACTCATTAAAATTTTTTACTACAATTTAGAATGGTGCGATTAGTCGGAAAAGAATCTTTAAAGAGATTTAGAAATTTCTAAGATAGAAATTATCTGAATTTAGTTTTCAAATTGGGGAAGCTTTGAAGAATTAAATGGCCTCAAATGGAGAGTTCTGACTCTAAGAGAGGGAATTGTCTGCTACGGCATGGAACATCCTTCAATCAGTCTTCAGACCCCGGTAAGTCAGTATTGTGGTCATTTCTTCGGTTACGCAGATTGTCGCGGCTAATGGAGATGTTACAGAAGAAAATAATTATGACCCTCTGCGACATTTCCCCTTTCTTGAGTAGCATGAAAAAGCGCGTGAATATTTAAAAATCAGGGTTGCTCATACAACTCTGATAATAAGTGAATTTTAATAATAATCAATCAATCAATATTTATTTAATATGCGTAGGAACAACCATTTGGCAATGGTGCTACAGCATAAATAAAAAAATGAGAATGCACACAAAATTTTACACACACAGATAGAACTCAAAGAAGAAATAAATAACACATGAAATAAAACTGACACGAAAACTGTCACGAAAAGAAATAAATCAATGAGTACCATGTCTTACATACACAATGAGAGAATTGTTGAGCGCATCACGAAAGAAAAAAAAAAAAACGATAGAGAGAAAAAAAAAACAACTATTTAGAATTCAACGTTACGAACATCCAATATAAATTAATAGAGCGAGTTTTGGGAGATGTCAAGGTGAGGACAAAAAGAGTTAAATAACCACTGCATTCTGTCCAGAAGGGAATGGAAAGAAGAGACGGAGAAACTTGAAATGGTCTGAATTCCCTCATGTTAATTCGCGGAACGCGCAGTAGGATGTATTCTAAGAGCTGGGGGCACATAATGTGGCCATGAAGGCATTTGTACAGAAACATGATGTAAACTCTGACACGACGGCAGTGAAGAGAAGGAAGATTCAGTTGGGTGCTCCTGGTAGAGCGAGAGGAGGAAGTTGCACAAGGAAAGCGATATCGAAATATCCGTTAAAAGTTTTTTTGTACTCTGTCAACCTTGTCCAAGTTCGATTTGCAAGTGCCATTCCAAACAACCGACACGTACTCCTAGAGCGGCAAGCATATGGATAGGTACAGTTTTAAGAACGGAAGTGGAGTACGGAAGTCTCTCGGAAGTCTGCAGACGTATCCGAGTGTCCGCATAGCCCGCTGAACGATAATAATAATAATAATAATAATAATAATAATAATAATAATAATAATAATAATAATAATAATAATAATAATAATAATAATAATAATAATAATAATAATAATAATAACATAGTTGTTTGTTTCTTAATTATTAGAGTTATGCTTTTCATTGTCCTGAAGGTTTGTAGCGCACCATCATTGATATCCATGCCGTGTTTTATTTTCTCAAAACAGCCACTTCCATCGCAGCTACAGGGGAAGGAATATTAATCATTTTCAGGCGCCAAGCCAAACTCCAGGTGAAAATGAGCGCATGCAGCCATGCCTCCAGTTCACGTCGCCTGGCGGGGCATGTCTCGCGTTTTCCTCTTCGTAAGACCGCGTGCCCACCGCATGTACGTGGAGCGTCAGTGGAGAGGCAGGAAGTGGCATGCCCGCCGCAGGGTAAAGTACTCTGGTAGGCGTGGCTGCATGGGCTCATTTGTTTCTGGGTTTAAAATCGCAAGAAAACGCGCGATTTGGCATTTTCAAAAGTAAAAACTCTTATTCGTATCAATAACATCAAGCTGCAGATCCTCTAGGTAAATAGCCATCCTGGCTCTTATCCTTAAAAGGAGAACGATATAATTTGAGTTCATTAAGAAGAAAAATAACGTGACTAAGCTGCTTTGTGATATTCACCGCCGCTGGCGATGCTATATGGAAGAGAAGGACAAATATATTTTAAAAAATGCCAACAGTAAGCTCCCCCGCCCCGTTGGAACAGTGGTCGAGTGCTATACCCAAGGGTGCGGAATCGAGTCCTGGACGTAGCGGTCGCTTTTCGATGGAGGTGAAAAGCAAGACACCCGTGTGCAGTGCGATGTCAGTGCATGATAAAGAACCCCAGGCGGTGGAAATTTTCGGAGTTCTACGCCGTCCCTCACAGCCTGAGTGGCATTGGGACCCCATAAACCAAATCACTAACATTCAGCTGAAAAACATTGAATGCGCAATCAAAAGCAAGCACTCCTTGGGATGACAAGACACGGAGTCATTTTTCAAAGAGGTGTGGGAATATCGCCAATAATGATTTGAATGCAGATAGATAGCCTCAGGTGAATGAAAGCACGTCGACTAATGGAGCTAGCGTCTCTTTATACACAATAATATTTCTACTTTCGCGTAATGTCATATCTAAATCACCCTCTGAATCTTATTGCTAAATAATGGTTTGGATAAGCAAGTTCACAGGTTATGTTATAAATTCATATAGTATGATGTTACTGAATGAAAATCAACAGTTTGCCATTTTTGAAAAAAAAAAAATGTCCTGGTACAATCGACAAATAATAATTCCAGGATGGAGCACCAAACTCATGTTGAAAATAATGTGAAAAATAGAAGCCATAACGATACAAGACTGAGCAATTTAAAAAGGAAGCAGCTTTTTCTGTGTGGGAAGATAAGCGATGTTCTTCGTACGCTTATCTTTTGCAAATATAGCGAATATACTAGCCATTTTAACAAAACAATAAACTAGATATTTGTAAAAAGTTGAGTGCGAACTGCTTCATAAAACTACGGTGTCTGACGGCACTAAATGATTGCACACCAGCACCATGAAAGTGGCTATTTTGTTACTCAGCTCTATAGCGTCCTCTAATCTCGCAAGATTTTCGTAAGGCGAAGTGCACGCCTGCTACATCGACTCTGCACAATCCGCCGGCCGGCAAGGGACCGTTTCTACAGTAGCAACCTCCGGCTCGGCAATCCTCACTGCCGCTATACAACGGGGGACGGAGACCATTAAAGCAGATGAACTAGCCGTAGTACGCGCGGTCCGCGTTGCAACTGGGGATTTTGTGACAGTTATCCCTGATTCGCAAGCTCCCGTAGGGCGCTGTCAGGGGCGTCGCATTACGTGCTGCATTTGTCCATTTTAGAAGCACATAGGCAAGCAAGTAAGAAAATGGGGCTTTATTGCAATGAAGAAAATGGGGCTTTATTGAACTCATGGTTAATGTATCTGAATTGGCGGAAATAAGTTTGTTCGGCTACAACTCAAGAAAAAAGTAGCAGATTTTCCTCAAAGGAGGCTCTGCGGCCAATTGCTTTTACCGATTCAAGTGACGCCGTGACCTTTTAGCGTGACGATACAGGGTTTGGTAGACTCAAGGAGGGGCTCAGCACAGCTTACGAAATTACGTGAGGTGCCATGAAAATCGGCTGACTTCATTGCCTGAAGTGCCTGCTTTGAAAGGGTATCTGTAACTTTTATATAGATATAGCTTTACTGGCTACCCGGAACCAAAATCATCGACGGGCCAGATTTGACCTTCAAGTGAAGGAGCAGCGGGGTTGCTATGCGGTTCAGGTGCTCACGAAGGAAATGTGGCAGATGATGTTCCTATCCTTTCCAATAAACCAATAGACAATGTCAGCGTGGGCTAGCAATGAACTTTCAATGAGCCAGAGGACAAAATGTGAATATGGCTATACTGCGCCATCCGTTCTCCTAAACCTCCGGCTTCTTGAGGTTCAGAAAGGCGATATGACATTGACCTGATTAAGGGTAGGTGTCCAGCATTCCGTGGTGCCCACCAAAAAGTATACTGCACCTTCATTTACCCAAAACCTAATTTAAAGAAAAAAATATCAAAACGTGACCTTGACCTGATTAGGTGTTCACTTTCAAAAAGGTGGTGTGCCCTTAACCTGATTAAGTGTAGGTATTCACAATTCTGTGGCCCACACAAAAATATACTGCAACTTCCTTTCCCCAAACTTAACATATAAGAACAAATATATGTAAGGACAAATAACATATAAGGTGTCCACCATTCTGTCGTGTCCACCTAAAAGTATACTGTGCCTTCCTTTCCATAAACTCCAACTTTAAAAAATATGAAAAAAAAAATCGCTGATTGAGAAGGCGGTGTTACAGAGATTACCATGGCTACTCTCAAAGCTTTCGCTCGTGCCACTAGGATTAAGCAATGCTTAAACCTCCACAATTTATTTAATTGTGTCCATGTATATAGCATCAGATGATTCCTTCGCTTTCTAAAACGTAATAACTCAGTAAACTTCACCAACCCCTAATACCGATCAAACAAATACTGTTTAGCATGCAGCCAAAAGCTACCACATTAAATGAAAGACCATCGGACACAGGTATAACGCCCCGCTTAACCAATTCGCTCCAACATTCCTGCGTGGCCTAGAGGCAACATGTATGACTTGGAATTCAAGGGCCCTGGGGAGTTCGATCCCCCTCACTTTACAGCCTGAAAGGAGTAAGTACAGTGCGGCATAAGAGAACAAGAAAAAGTTTGCCTGTGCCATTTTCGTACAACAGGCCTAACATAACAAATTATCTCCGCAGAATTCGCATATCGGTTTCTCTTCATTTTTTGTCCGGGCAGAGTAACATTCACGGTGTGTGTCTGTCCAGCTCGAAGAACAATATTGCTTGATGGAAGCATTCTTGAAGTGTGCATGACTCCCATTCTTCTAGGAAGTGTTTTACCAGATGTAGCTTACCATTTACTTATTTGCTGGGGACTGCCATCCTCTCTTTTCACTAAGTTCTAACGTCGTGCAATCTAACATAACATGTATATATTTATTTTAATTTCTTTTTAAATCTTACGAGCTAGTGCAGCACACATGACCTCTCACTTGTTGCTATCGATTCGATGTGGCTTGAGACCCAATCAAATATAATGTTTTGCTTTGTGTTGGAAAGCTTGTTATATTATGTACTTTATACAACTAAAGTATCCGTGTGTCTATTTCTGGAGTGTGGTACTGTAAATACGCTCAGTGAACTAGTGCAGATAATACTGCTTTCGGTGCTCTCGTTCATTACTTTCTCTACAGCTGCCAAGACAGCGTAACTGTCCCGCTTTCAACGTTTTACCGAGGCTTTTGCGCAACTCGGAGTAGCTTTCATATATTTGCTTTTAGTGCGAGATATTTTGTATATGGTGGGGTTTATTTCTTACGAAATTATGCGAGTGCGAAATTTCACGCTTTGGGAAAACTATATATATATATACCTCCGAATCAGTAGTGTCGTGGCTTTGCGCAATTTCAGGTAAATGGGTCATTTGCGAAGGCTGCAAAACATCTCAAACCGCAAAAGGAGTGACCGCTTCGCTTGTGTTTTAATAAAGCTATTCTGGAAATACAAGTCGCGACTTCTAGATAGCAAATGCTTATTGTTCGTGATCCTAGCCTAAGAATGTATGTACATATCAGTGCGACTCTTCTAACATTTTGTGAATAATCATTTGCTTCCAAAAACGTAAATCAGGATGACGGTTTTTCATTTTTGTGGCGCGAATGCAGCTGAGGCCAAAGAATGCCATAACACAAGGTATTTTCTTTACTCATTCCAGGCCCATCTTCTAAGCGTTCAACCCCAGATAAGCTGAGTGCTACGCCAGAAAAAAAAGCTTCTACCCATTGTATCCCTGGTGGGCACTCGGCGGCATCGGGGATCGAACACCATATACCTTCCGAATGCCAGCCGGATGCTCGAATAACTATATGCCACAGCTGTCACTAGAGGCTGCGGATAAAGGATGGTCTTTAGGCACCGCATGAATTGCTTATCAGGTTTCTATGCACTGTTACTAATCAGTTTATGCATAATGACCTCGCTGAGACTTCGGCCACACATCCGTTATGTAAGCAAGGACGCACGTAAGCGCGATAAATGTGTAGAAGATATGTTCTACCGGATTGCCATCATTTTCTAGACTACACTTTGAGTATGAACGCGGTTCAAGCGCTTCTGACGTGTAAGCATTCTTATACCAGTAGAGAATGTAAGGTTCATACGAAAAAATTAAACCTATAAATGGTTCTTGTCATTCATTGTGGAGAAATTTTATTCAGGTTCAGAAATGGAGAAAATTGTAACCTCACCTCAAAAGGGGGAAAAAAACAGCCACTGAATTTTGTCTAGATAACTCGATGCCTCAGACTTGTTTGGTACAGTCAAATATTAAAACCTGATTCCGTTTA
This sequence comes from Amblyomma maculatum, assembly GCF_055883805.1. Classification (NCBI taxonomy): domain Eukaryota; kingdom Metazoa; phylum Arthropoda; class Arachnida; order Ixodida; family Ixodidae; genus Amblyomma; species Amblyomma maculatum. The sequence continues at coordinate 144,173,299 of NC_139344.1, read as the reverse complement.
CTCTTGTGAGGTGTAATACACACGCCGAGTATCACTCCCCACAGTTAGCAACAGGAAGGGAGCAACTGCTCCCTTCCTGTCATAAAGTACTGCCATTTTTTTTTTGCTCACTAAAACTGACATTGCAGGCAGAAAGTTCCCAATACTTCCTTCTCGTTTTTGGGCCCGTGCGTCCTCGTTTCATTCTTGAACCTTAATATCAGCTCGACACATGTTACGAATTCTCTACCACTCCAGCGGACGATCCACTATAAACTGGACTCATAGTGAATAGTGCTTGATAGGACTCATAGTACTCAGTCGACACGCATAAGTCACAAAATCAGTTCATCACTGCAGCACAGCCGACAAGACAACGCACAGAATCGCCATGCATTTTTCTGCTTCGTTTTCGGTAACTTCGCCATGAGTAGCCCACGAACAAAATAACTGATGCTCGTGAAGTGGTCCCGTATATTTGGCTTCAGGAATATTCATGCACATGCTCATGTTCGGGATGCACAAATTAATTGTCTTTAAACAAAATAGTAGTAAGAAAGATGAATTTTGAATCTCTATTAGAAATTTTTGAATATTCGTAAGCCTCCATTTGGCAGTCAGAAAACCCTATAGGCTACAGGCCGATTTTTCATAGGCGTCTTAACTGCTCTAAATGAAATTGTACATGATCAAAATTTCGAGGGGGCACTTTGCTGATCTAAACTGTGGCGAGACGAAAGCCTTCTTTGGCTTCACGTTCTTTGGCTTCACGAGACTTCCTTTTCGCTCGGCAGCGCGAGAACATTTGGTTGCCGAGGACACGGGAGGGCGTTTTAATGGCATCTTTCCGGATCGGCGTTCAGGAGGCCTCTGACGAGATTGTTCTGGGATGCTGCTCTCAGGCGATGGTGGCGCCACCCAATGACGTCAGGCGCACGTGCAATAGACTGAAATTCAGGCGCATTGTCTGCTGGCGCCTTGAGCATGCGCATTGCATTAAACGTGCCCCGAGTTCCCAGTTACGACATACTACGCCAGAAGAATTAGCTAATGAATAATTAGTAGTTAACTTAGTACTATTCATTTTATAACTTCTTACTGATTAACTATTTTTTTTTTGTTATTGTAACTATATAGTCGGTGTATTATATAGTTACGTCATGCTGTACCATTGATGACGTCATCAGTCTGACAGCTATAGTGTGACATAAACGGGACCGGACACAATGGCGAGTCGTGAGCCTAAATGGCTTTCACCTGATATATTACACCATTGATGACGTCATCAGTTGGACTGACAGCTATAGTGGGACAGCAATGCGACCGGACATGCTGGCGAGTCACGAACTTATAAAGGTTTTCGCCTTAATATAAGGTGGTATGAGTAATTGATACTGGTGGAGGCTGCTTTAGAACTGTAGCAAGCCAGCTAAAATCTGTGACAACTAGATAGTTCCAGCATGTCACACAAAACAGAATTCACTTCAGTAACACTGATAAAGAAAAATTAGGCAAGCAAGCCTAAAAAGCTGAATTTAACTTAGGAAACTCAAGAAGAGGAAAAATACAACAAAGCCTATTGTTGAAATACGCTACATAAATTGTAATATGACAGCATATAACAAAGGTGTTATCAAGATAGTACTGCAGTGTGTTGCCGTCAGCAGCATCATAACCTAACGGCCTAACTACGTCCACTGCAGGACAAAGGTTCCTTCTATATTCATCAAATCGACCCTACCACACTCTCCTACGATAGAGTTCTTCTGGAATTCATCCCTTGATTAGTTACCCACTCCTTGTGTTAAATACCCTCTACATGACCGCGTAATCTTGATATCATTATTATATAGTTAGCTCGCTTTTCCTGTCGGATCTTCTCTGCTGTCCTCCTATCTTTTTCCTTTCCTATCGTTTTCCTTTCCACAGCTCCCTGCGCTGTGCTCAACTTCAGTTCCGGCCTTTTCGTTCGCCTTCTTGTTTCTCGCAGGGTCTAATAAAGCGGTGTCATGTAGCAACATTAACTTTCGCAGCATCAGCCCAGGATGCAAAGCCGCAGTGACACTATTCGACTTAGTGGCTGTGAGGAGTATTGCTGGCCCGAAGAAAAGTTATGCAACTGAGTCTCTTCGAGAGCATGCACATGCGGCCGCCAACATTGTAGATTTCAGTAGACCGATAGGTTTTTTATTAGGGCTTGCTGAACAACACCTCATATGGGCTCTAAAATTACAGTGTTGGTCAACCCGGACCAGGACAATTTTTTCTTTAACTACGAGGTTTCTGAGAGAGCTGTTTAGCTTTCCTCTGTAGCCGTATGGCTGCGCTTGTGTGGATGTCAGTGAGTAATTACTCCTTTATTAAAATTAGAGTGTTGCGTCGACTCCATAAAAGGGTCAAAAGCACCCGTACCTTCATGGCAGCATACACTATTTAGTAGCCTGTGCGGGTAGTTCTGCGTGAAATGTGTTTAACGTATGTTGTTTACGAACGGAAAGGTGAATGTGCGTTTAAAAAAGTTCATTTAGACTTTAGAAGCAGCAGATAAGAAAAACATGAATTTAATGTACGTGTGTACACGGTTTGTCCAGAAAGAAATGACATTTCCCGTAAAAAAAAAAAAAAAAAATATTATTCAAGATAGCGTTACAAACGCTTTAAATTTAGTCCTCTCTGTCATCACCACAGTCCTCTCCGTCATCACCACACTTTTCAGCGGCAGCGCTGTACGCATCCTGGAGGGCGTAGACGGGAACCTCCGTCAGAGCCTTTGTCAAGGCGGTTTACATCTGTTCGGGGACCTCGGTACAGATCCTTTTCGGCTTGGCCTTGATTCTCGGGAATAGGACCACATCATCAGGAGCCAGTTCAGGACTGTACGGTGCTTGGGCAGAGTTGCCAAGTTGCGCCTGGCTAAGAACATTTGGCTGCACAGAAAGCTATGGCTGGTAGCCCTGTCGTGGTGCAGCTGTCAGGTATCAGTGACCTCCTTCCGAGTTCAGATAACCTTTTTTAGCTCTCCCGTGCTCAACCAGATAGTAGGCAGAGTTGACTGACTGCTCTAGAGGTAAAAATTCTTTGTGAGGCTTTTGCATCGAAAAAGACAATTAGCATGATTTTAACTTTCGACTTGTTTATCCTTGCCTTCCTGAGGCGAAGAAAGGTTGAGGTATGGTATTGAGAACTTTGGCACGCCTTCTTAGGGTTGAGCTCAAATATGCATGTTTCGTTACTTGTATTGAAAGCTCGTTAAGTCATGTGGTAAGTCTCGACAAGACGCTTCCCTAGTTTCGCACAGAACTTGGTCGTGTATTCTTGTCCGGGTGTTGACTCCATCCAGCGTTGTGACGCAGTGCTATCAGGAAGTTCACATAAACAGCGATATTGACGCTGCCGGAGCTTGGAGTGCAAAAAGCTGGGCAGCGCCCAAAAGATAAGAGTTGCCAACACCTAACCTTAACCTTTCCCAATGCTCTAGGGCTGAAGGAACGCAGGAAATAGAATAATGGCCTCACTTTTTGGGAACATTATTTATACAGGTCCCAACTTGCTGGAATGCATTAAGCCGCATTGCGCACTCACACGAACACACATTGATTTTTAACATCGCAAGCGTTTCACATCGAAAGAAAGTAACAAGAGAGACTGAATGACAGAAGAAAGAAAGGGCGAGAGGTTTAGCCAGGCCATGAATGACCTGTTGTCTGCCCATGCATGCGTGGAGGGGAATAAATGGTGCGGAGCACAGCAGGGGAGCAATCCTTCTATTTGTGTTGGATTCTAGCTTGTCGGTGCCTTCCTTTCCCGTCAATAATAAAAAAAAAATGTGCTCCCAACTTCGCCTACAAACTGACACTTAAGCCTGCAATTTTTAAATGAGCAGTGCTGCAGTAAAGTGCGCAGTGGGATCAACTGCGAAGCATAAGGACTGGTGCTGACCGAACACGCAAGAACCCACAGGCACTGAACTGAAGCTCAAATGCGCGAGTGGCACCACTGTGGCTCATTTCTCTCGCATCTCACGTCTTCGGCTTTGCAGACTCTTACTTCCTGATCCTGGCACTGTTGCCTCATCTCCTGGGCATCACGAATCTGCGCGTGAAGATCCTCATGCCATTCATGCTTTCCTTTCGCTTCACTAGTGTCTTCAAGTAGTCTTCATAGCATTCAAGCTCGCAGAAACGTTCGCGCAGATCTTCCTCCGAGCATCGATTTGGGCGACTAAGCATCTTCACCACGCTAGCCTGCAACTGATTGATTGCGCGCACATGAGTCAGGTGATGTTGACGACCTATACGTCCATGGCTATAGGATGCCGCAAGCCCGCTAAGCGTCGCACTAATAGCTAATGATGTAAAATATCAAAGTCAAAATTTACGAAGACGAGATAGGGAAAACGAAACGGAGAGTTGCTAACATGTAAAAGTGCGACCTAGCACAAATAGCACCTAGCACTCACGTTTACATCATATTTAGTAATCCTGGCTGTTTGTTTTAACCATAAGGAATGCAATATATACATACTTGTGAGCACTAGGACCATCAAATGATTCGCATTAGGTGCGCATAGAAGATGTAGGAATAAAACATAACAGGCGGAAATTAGGCAGCTTTTACCGAAGTGAGAGGAGCCCGGAGAAGTATTAATACCTTGAAACGTATGAGAAAAATAAAAAGAAAGAATTGAAAATATCTTTTCTTGTCCGCATTCCGAGACACGGATATGTTCAGACCTGAAAAGAAGCCGTCGCGCCAAAAACGACGACTAGACGGAGTCAGTGTGATACCCTATATTTGCATAAGGTGCCCTCATACCCTCAAGAAGGCAGCGCAGCAGTGGTCACATTACTCACATACCAAGCTAGTGTTCAAGGCATCTAAAAAAAAACCTTAGTTTGAAAACATGAGAAGCCCAGGAGAAATTTCGCTGGTGATTACGGCACTCACTAATGCAAAATTTAAGTACCGAAATATTTGAAAGCGAAAGCCTTTAATGCCTCATCGTTGTCGACAGAAGATTTTCTGCAGAGGTGTCACTCTTTCGAGAGCGAGAGTTAATAATAAATTATTAAGCCTTGTCTCCTCCGGGAATCGAACCTCCAGCCCTTGGATCCCCAGCCCAGCACTTTACCCAGAGCGTTTCACGATTCGGGGAGTGGCGCAGTTCTCGGTTTTATTGAGGGCTTTTCTCCTGGGAGTACCTGCTCGCAGTAAAACCGAGAACTGCGCCACTCCCCGAATCGTGAAATGCTCTGCATAATTCCCCTTGTCTACCGTGAGAATGATAGCGGGATTCCGTGAATGACAAATACTGCGCTTTTCCTTTCCTGTAGACGAATTATAGAACGCCGGTGAACTTTGACAAGTTCAACGAAATGCTGGTTGTGTTCGACAAGGGGCGCGCGATGTACCGTCACGACAGGCGATGACGTCACGAGGCGATTCATGCACACACGAAGCTGACCCTGCCGGGAGTCCGATCCAGGCGTCCATTCGGTGCCTTTCATTTGCTTCTTCCTCGAACGCCGCACCACACAGCAAACAGAAGCAGACCCAGATGTCTAGGAGGCGTTAGTACAGCAGGCATCAGGGCCGTTTGGAATTGATTTACAGGATAGAAAAGGCGCAGTCTCTGTCACAATTCTTCGCTGACACATGTACCACGCCGTAAAGGAAGGGAGGAAGTTGGGAGTGAAAGAAGAGAGGGAGATAGAGGTGCCGTTGTGGAGGGCTACGATCCACCGAGCTATAATGGATTTCGTCTCATCGCAATTTAGGGGTCCAACGGGCCCTCTAGAATTTTTTTGTTTTGCAATATGCTGAGCTAAAGAATTCGAGAGACATGATTTAATATACTGTAACGAAGTGTTCGCACGTTGAACTTTCTTGACGGCACGACGGCTCCGCCGCATTGAAGAAAGGGACCAGGCGATTTCGTTTGATAACACAAGTTAACTGAATTTATTAAAGATGAACTCAAACAATAATTAAAGCGAATCCAGTAGTACCAAATAAACAACTAATTCAAATTAACAACACATCAGTCCGCAAACGCGACATCTTCCGAGCAGGGGTCCCGAGCAGCAGCTCGGATGGTCGCCGTCCTCCCTTACTTGCCGCCAAAACCCCTCTGTCCAACGTTGTTCAGGATTCTCCAGGCAGTGTTTGTTACCAGGCGGAAATGCGCTTATCGGAGCCAATGAGACGACTTTCTTTACAGCTGAGAAACCAATAGGACGCCGGTGCCCGCGAGGTTGTTTCCTGGCGAGCACCGCGTGAATTTCTAGAAGACGCGGCGCATCTCCGCCTGGCACCCAAACACACAAAAGGTAAACCAAAAACACATGGGCCGCAAGGACGCAGACGGCACAAAACACAAAGCTCCGTCCGTGCTCTCAGCCGTTGCCCCCAAGCCCTCAGGCGTTAACCGGTTGGGACGCGAGCTTTCAACAGCTCGCCTCCTTCACAGCCGTTAACCATTTTCCGAACGGCGTACATCGTGAATACCCCCCCAAGAAGAAGGGGTAAGCACAGCGACGCCGTGCAAAAGAAAAAAAGGACCGCTCCCCGGCTGTGCACGGGTCCGGAAAACGGCGCGCGACATAGGCATAGCTCGCTATGCGACACCTCCCCCCTATGAAAAAGAGTGTCCCACTCGGTCACAATCATGCCCGTACAAATGAACCGCAAGGAAATGCTATGAATAACTATGTACAAGGTTCAAAAATGAAATTACGTCTACTGGATAGGGCCACACAACAATACCAAAATTGAATAAAATATACGCAATGCCGAAAAAACGAGAAAATATAAATGTCAGGTGAAACAGATTACAACCAGGAAGGTAGAGAAGAACACTTACACGCAATAAAACATTGGCATATCAGTCAAAATGTTACAGGGCACACTCAAAACGTCCACTTGCACGTATTCACACAAAACACAAAACATTCGGGAGTATATACAAAGTCACGGCGGATTAATTAACACTTCCGTCCACGCTGTAATACATCTCGGTATCACTGTCATAATCGGTCCTTACTCCTTTGGGGTTGGTGCGAGTTCCCGTGGGTCTACACTGAAATGTTGATTCGGAGTATGAATATGTCTCAGTCGCACTTCCAGCAGAGGTACCGCGATCACTGTTTTTCACGGTCGAGGCCGCTACACGTTTTGGCCTTGCGGAGACACGAACACAGCGCTAAAACGCATGCACACCATCACCACGATCACCGTTTGCTGACTCGTCGTCGGCGTCCTCATCAGAAGTAAGCCGTGGGTGGTAGTGTTTCAGACGTTCAGCGTTGACGACATCCCGCTTTCGGCCGGTGCGATCGATGACCTCCCAGTTATTTTCTGATACCTTCCGGAGCAGACGGAACGGCCCGTGGTATCTGTGGAGCAGTTTGGTGGTCTTTCCTTTCGATCGAGAAGGCGTCCACAGGTACACAAGGTCTCCCGGATAGAAAACAGCATCCCGTCGTTTGGAGTCGTATGCCCTTTTGTTCTTTTCTTGCCGGTCTTTCTCACGCTGAGCTACGACTTGGCGCGCCTGGCGAAGCCGGTGCACCACCTTGTGAGCATCCACTTCGTCACAGTCGTCCTGCGCGACACCGAGGGCCACCTCAACAGGAAGTGTTGGCTCGTGTCCGTGAAGAAGAAAAAACGGTGAAAAACCTGTCGTTTCGTGTTGCGACGAATTATAGGCGAAAAGAACATAAGGCAGAAATTCGTCCCAGTCCCGATGATGCGAGGAGACATACATGCTGAGCATGTCGGCAAGCGTGCGGTTGAAACGTTCGCACAAGCCATTGGTTTGCGGGTGGTACGCTGTTGTTTTCACGTGGTCTGTACCCATGGCTTTAAATATTTCCTCAATCAAGGAAGCAACAAAATGTTGTCCGCGGTCCGTAATGATGCGGCCTGGTGCCCCGTGGCGTAGGACGATCTCTCGCACAAAGCCCTGCGCGGCCTCAGCAGCTGTAGCCGCCGGGCATGCTACTGCTTCGACCCACTTCGTGTGGTAATCAGTCATCACGAGGATGTAGCGGTTTCCGGATTGACTCTTCGTAAATGGTCCCAAAAAGTCCATTCCAACCTGTTTAAAAGGCATTCCCACCGGTGGAAGAGGCTGGAGAAACCCGATTGGTTTGCCCGGTGGGGCTTTGCGCGTCTGGCAGTCAGGGCAAGACAGCACGTAGTTTGACACCTGCGCGAACATCTTAGGCCAGAAGTAACGCCTACGTATCTTCTCCCATGTGCGCTTGACCCCGAGGTGTCCCGCCGTGAGATCATCGTGGCAGCCCCTTAGCACCTCTGACCGCAAACATTTTGGTACAACCAGTGCGTCGTAGTCTGACTCGAAACCTTTCGCTCGCCTGTGCAACACACCGTTGATCATTCGAAAACACCGTGCCGTTTTTTTTTCAGTGTTCTGGCAACGGGTGAATCCGGGTTCTCTAGGTGTCCTATCACTTCCCTCATCCAAGGGTCTTCCCTCTGCTTCATGCCTACATCCACGCGACCTAGCACAAGCAGCGGTGCAAAGTTATCTTCACTAACCGGTGCCGGCTCGCGTGGCAGGCGAGAAAGGGTGTCTGCGTCTGCGTTCTTTAAACCTGGGCGGTGTTTGAGAGTCAGGTTAAACTCTTGCAACAGCAGGGACCATCTCATGAGGCGTCCATTCGGATTCTTGACATTCATCAGCCATGCGAGGCTGGCTTGATCTGTGATCACGGTGAAGTTACTGCCGAATATATAAGGTCGAAACTGCCTACAGGCGTAAACGACAGCCAGACATTCCTTTTCTGTGGTGCTGTAATTAGCTTCCGCTTTGTTGAGATGACGGCTGGCGTAGGCGATGACATGTTCCCGACCCTCGTCTTTTTGAACCAGCACAGCACCAAGACCGTAGTCACAGGCATCCGTATGGATTTCGATGGGCTTGCCTGGCTCGAATTGACGCAGAACTGGCGCCGTAGTCAGCTTCTCTTTGAGCGCTTGCATGGCCGCCTCGCATGCCGTGTCCCACTCAAACGAAACATTCTTTCTTGTCAAATTAGTCAAAGGTCGGGAGATTAGGGAGAAATCCTTGATGAAACGCCGATAATAATTGCAGATTCCCAGGAAACTCTGAACTCCTTTCTTGTTTTTTGGCGCTGGGAGCTTTTCGATCGCGGCTATTTTGTCCGGATCTGGTCTGATGTTCTCTCCAGTCAGCACGTGCCCGAGATACCTGATTTCTTGTTGCGCGAAGCTGCATTTTTCCGGCTTCAGACGCAAGTTGGCTTCATCAAGAGCGCTTAACACCTTTTCCAAGTCCTCTAGGTGAGTTTTCATGGTCTTCGAGAAAATGACGATGTCATCCAAATAGGCCAAACACACTCTCCAGAGAAGACCACTCAAAACTTTGTTGATCATCCTCTGGAATGTCGCGGGGGCATTGCACAGACCGAAAGGAACGACATTGAACTCGTACAGACCGGAGCCGCATGCGAATGCTGTCTTCGACTTGTCCTCTTCGCGGATTCCTACCTGCCAATAGCCTGAAGTGAGGTCAAGCGTCGTGAAATATCGAGAACCCTGCAGCAGATCCAAAATGTCATCGATTCGCGGTAATGGGTGCATGTCTTTCTCGGTAACCGCGTTCACCCTTCGGAAATCAACGCAGAAACGCCAACCTCCCTGCGGCTTTTTCACGAGAACGACAGGCGATGACCAGGGGCTGTGCGACTCTCTGATCACTCCGTCACGAAGCATTTCTTCCACCTGCGCTTTAATGACTTCCCTCTCGAAGGGTGAGTGGCGGTACGGATGTTGACAAATGGGTGCTGAGCTGCCCGTGTTTATAGTATGCTCCGTTACGTGAGTGCGCTGAATCGGATTGTGCTCGCCGGTAAACAGGTGACCAAACTTATGAATAACGGACAAGAGCTCATCCCTCTCAGATGACGTCAGGTGTGGCCCAGTTTGGACGTCGAAGTCCTCTGTCGCAGTGGGGTCGTGTGGCACGGCGAGTCCGAGTTGCGCCTCATGAAGTGATGTGGCCCAGCCGATTTTCGCGTCGCGATGTACCACGATCGGCAGCAAGGTAGGGTTTGCAACACGGACGATTCCGATCCCACCAACTACGTTCACGACGGTCCGCGCCACCTGCAGTCCACTTCTAAGGGTTGACTTTGGCTCGACAAGCTGAATTCCGTCTCTCGGTATGTGTACCCTTAAAATGGCTTCCGTACGAGGCTCGATGGAAACTTGGTCTTTACTTCGTGCAGTGACCATATTTGACTGCGATTGCACGCTAGCATCGAGGTGTAGCTGGTACACTTCACTCCCTATTTTTAGTTGTTTACGGAGGAAGTCAATCAGCAGGTTTGCCTGCCGGCAAAATGGGAGCCCCCCTATCAACTCATAAGGGCAGTCCTTGAGGACAATGAATCTTACGCTGAATCTGGTCGATCCGAATTGAAGCACTACTTCTGTTTCTCCTACAGGTGCTAATAAGTCTCCGCTGATTCCTTTGATGAAAGCAGTGCCCTCAGTTAGTTCGACTTTTGAAGCAATTTTAGCCGCGAAGCTGGAAGAAATGATGTTTACGGAGGCGCCAGTGTCGATGAGAAGGGTGGTCTTCAAATTATTTGCCTCGACTTGGACCGTGAGGAGTTGGTCTTCGGTCATCACGCTCACAGATCGGCCAGGCTGACCACCTAAGCCCGGCCGTTCCCGTTTCCCGGATTGGGAGCCTGCTCGTCGCGCGCATTTCTCTGTTCGCGGTCCTCGTCTCTCCATCGCTGGCGACAATTTCGAGCTATGTGACCGCTTCGGTTACAGTAGTAGCATCGCGGCCGTCCGTCGTCGTCACGCGAGGTTCTCTGGGGCCATGGCGCGCGCCTACAAAAAATTTCTTCTTCCATTGCCTTTAAACGTCCGGATAATGATTCTAGAGAGGTGGCGATCGCCTTGAAATCTTGCTCACCTGCGAGCCTTTGTTGTTGACCATGGGAGGTAGCAGTGTAGGTGGGAAGTAGATGGTGCTGCCCAGATCCCGGCGCAGTCAACGGACGAGGCTCGTTGTTAGCGCTGCCAGCTGTTGGCAAGATGTCCGAACTACAAACACAGGGTCCCGTTGCCAGGTAGGTGGTGTTTGCTGCGGTGGCCGGCAGCACCCTGGAAGTGAAACCCATCAGCGCGGCCCGACTGAGGCGTTGCAGTGTCTGCAGGAAGTCGGCGCAGCTGGACGGATCGGATATTATCATCTTCTCCATTGTCGCCGGTTGCAGGCCCCGCAGCAGATGACGCAATTTGTCTTCTTCCGGCATTTTGCGGTCGACCCTGGCGCACAGCTGCAGCACATCATAAAAATATTGCTCCGGAGATTCCGACGGCAGGTGTATTCGATTCTGCAGCCGAAGGTGAGCGATTTCCGTCGCGTGGCGGCTGCTGAAGCAGGTCTTGAGCTTTGCCGCCCAGTCACTCCACGAAATCGGCGCACCGGTAAGCAGCTGTGTGGTGTGCCACTTCTTCGCATCGCCCTCAAGGGCAAGGTACAAAAATTTCACCTTTGTGTCGTCGTCCCAAGCGTTCAACGATGATACGTGCTCGTAGCAGGTCAGCCATTCCGCCACGGACTCCTCAGGGGTTCCCTTAAAAACAGGAGGGGGGATGGACATCCTCTGTTGAGAGCTCGTCATCGTAGCGAAGTCAGCTGTCGCCTGCATGTCCGGATCACTCCTGAGATGGGGGCGTATCTCCGGTAGAGCGGGGTCGTCGTTACCACGCACCTTCCACCACTTGTAACGAAGTGTTCGCACGTTGAACTTTCTTGACGGCACGACGGCTCCGCCGCATTGAAGAAAGGGACCAGGCGATTTCGTTTGATAACACAAGTTAACTGAATTTAGTAAAGATGAACTCAAACAATAATTAAAGCGAATCCAGTAGTACCAAATAAACAACTAATTCAAATTAACAACACATCAGTCCGCAAACGCGACATCTTCCGAGCAGGGGTCCCGAGCAGCAGCTCGGATGGTCGCCGTCCTCCCTTACTTGCCGCCAAAACCCCTCTGTCCAACGTTGTTCAGGATTCTCCAGGCAGTGTTTGTTACCAGGCGGAAATGCGCTTATCGGAGCCAATGAGACGACTTTCTTTACAGCTGAGAAACCAATAGGACGCCGGTGCCCGCGAGGTTGTTTCCTGGCGAGCACCGCGTGAATTTCTAGAAGACGCGGCGCATCTCCGCCTGGCACCCAAACACACAAAAGGTAAACCAAAAACACATGGGCCGCAAGGACGCAGACGGCACAAAACACAAAGCTCCGTCCGTGCTCTCAGCCGTTGCCCCCAAGCCCTCAGGCGTTAACCGGTTGGGACGCGAGCTTTCAACAGCTCGCCTCCTTCACAGCCGTTAACCATTTTCCGAACGGCGTACATCGTGAATACCCCCCCAAGAAGAAGGGGTAAGCACAGCGACGCCGTGCAAAAGAAAAAAAGGACCGCTCCCCGGCTGTGCACGGGTCCGGAAAACGGCGCGCGACATAGGCATAGCTCGCTATGCGACAATACGTTCACTTTGAGCCTACTTTATATGGTCCCCCATGATTATCCATAAACTAGCTCTCAATCCTTCCGCCAGTTGTTGATATTTGTAAGGGAGGTGCTTTCATTACATCTGCCGGCGAGGCCTCCGCCCAGTTTCCAGTTTCGACGAGCTCGCCTCGAGTGATCCGAGGGTGACGTTAACGTGTTTCTCTTCTGCGCAAAAAATATTTCATCGCTAATAATTTGTGCATTCCTTAATCTCCGCCATTAAGGTCAGGATGTGACCACATTAACGCCTCCTGTTTACGGCTCCTCATTCCAATTTGCATTCCTGTTCAAGCGCTTTGCTTCTCGCTTAGGAAACTAATTAAGCAGCGAACCCAGTATACGCTTTACGCGAAGCACATACAGGGTTCGTTTCTTAATTTGTTTCCTTATTATATGCCATGTCATCTCAAGCATGCATAGCATGAAATCATAAACTGCCACATTATGTCGAAGACCACCCAGCATAGATATAAAGCACAACTTTACAAGGCCGTCCGAACGCCTTTGCGTGGCCTATGGTTGGAATGCCGGCGTCAGGATCCCAGGACCCTGGTTTAGAGAGAGAGAGCAAATAGAAAGGTAGGCAAGATAACCAGGCGACGCCCAGTATGCTACCCTACACGTGAAGAGGGGATCAAACGGAGAGAAAGGAAAGAGAGAGCGCCGAGGAAAGGAGATCTATAGTGAAAGAGGGTAAAGAGCGTACACTTAAAGTCTTAAACTCAACACCGAGTCCTTTAAAAAGTTAAGAAGTGCCTTCACTGATTTCCATTGTGATGAAGGAGTCATCCAAGGGCCCAGAATCTTAGCTTCAGTAAGAGCGCGAGAGTCCAAACGATGTAGTGTAGCAGCCAGGAAGGCACGCTCACGCTCAAACTGAGGGCAGCCACAAAGTATGAGCGCAATAGTTTCAACAAACCCGCTGACGAGCGCCTCCACGTTAAACTTTTTACCTGTACTGTACTGGTGCCCGGCGGTGCTTAAACATTTCAACCCGTCCTTCGATGGCGCGTGCCAGTATACTGTGGTGAGGTGGCTGACACCTTCCACATGGTCTGGGCGTGCCAGTCAAATCCATCCATTCCCTCCAACCCCAATCCAACTAGAGAAAACTGGGAGGCGGCCCTGCTCGGCTGTCAAGAGCTCACGACTCAAAAGGCTTTGGTTCAACGGACGCGGGCGGCGTTGCTTGCCAATGGGGCCCCGGAATAGGGGCTCCACCTAGTTTTGTGAGGGGAGGAGACCGATACGTCTCTAACCCAAACACCTCTCTGTAACCATTTAATTGTTAATAAATGTTTTAACCACCACCACACGTTGGAGAGTCTGCCATGCCGATGAGATGGGAATAGGCATTTGTAAACGCCACTCCTAGCCACGGGTGGCACAACAACATTGTAGCATCACAGCGGGGGAGGCCGAATGGTGCCTGCAGTTGAAGTAACCGGCCAAAGTGGTGGGAGCGGGACGTCCAGGCTACAGGCGTAGACCATGATTGTCTTGTCGCGTTTCGGTCGATCAGCCGAAGGTGCCTTGCTGCGTCCGCTCTTTTCAATGGCATCATGACAATGTTGGCTGCATCATGAGCCGATCGAACAGCATCGTTAGCTAAGTTGTTGCCAGCAATTCCACCATGGCCTGGTATCCATTGGTAGATTATTTCGTAGCCCTCTTGTAATGTGTGGTGGTGCCGATGTCGAACCTCCGCTACAAGTTGCTCATGGTTGCCATGGCTCAAGACCGATTGAAGACATTTTAGGGGAGGTTTGGAATCACAGAACACAGCCCATTTTTGAGGAGCCTGTTCAAAGATATACTTTACAGCAGCATGAATCGCGGCCAGTTCTGCTCCAGTAGAGGTAGTCTTATGCGACGTCAGGTGGTAAATGTTTGCGTTTCTCGCAGGAACGACGACAGCGCATGCAGAACTAGTAGGGAATACCAAGCCATCTGTGTGACTACGGTCCCAATAGTCATTGTGTAGCACCAGAAGGGGCAATTGCTGAAGGGCTGGCGTTGATCATTTCGATTTCTTCGATATCCCCGGAGTAGCAAGGCGCACATATGGGAGCTGTAGACACAACAGTGGAGACGGAGGCCTTGCTGCCGGAGGGAACTGTTTTGGGATGAAAGACTGGTGCGTTGCTATGGTTTTTGCAAATGCAGAATGTGGTCTCTGCAGAGGCATCTGCGCAAGGTGATGCTGTGGAACCCTTAAAATATGTCGTACGTGCATTCCCAAAGCGTCTAGAGCAATATACGTTGAAAGCGAGTGGTCTTTGGTGAGTGCAATACTTCCCTGTGTTGATGCGCTCCGAGGCAGGACCAAGAATGCGCGAAGGGTTTGGCGCTGCACTGTCTGGAGGACACGCAAATAAGTTTTTCACATGTTTGAAAGTACGGGCGTACTGTACGATCATTTTTTATTCAGTGTGAAGGTGGCTCGACTCCAGCCTATTATACCCACCGTGGTGTTCCCCGGGGTAATGTGCTCAGCCCTACTTTGTTTATTCTAACACTCATCGCCTTCCCAAAAAACCTACCTTCCACCGTCCAGATATCAATGTACGCCAATGACATCGGAATTTGAGCCTCCTTTGTGATGCGTCTCCTGGTGCGTGCAAAGACTTCAACGGGCAGCAAAAATACCTTCGTCTTATCTTCAGAAGCAAGTTCTCAGCGTTTCACCAGAAAAGTGCGCGGTAGTGGCATTTACACGCAAATCTATGAATCAATATCCGGTATGCATCCACGGTCACAGCATTTCTTACTACAAACCTCATCGTTTCTTAGGGATTCTGAGAGACCGCAATTTATCATGGAGCCCGCTTTGCACCCTATTGAAAAAAAAAAAAAAGCTATCATCCATCGCTCACTCACGCCGCTTTCTTGGTGGAAAATCATGGGGCACCTCGGTACAGTCAATGCTCCAGTTGTACAAAGCACTAAAGGACCCTGGTTTAAATTCTCATTCAACCTTGTCATGTGACAGCTGCCATGTTGGAGGCTGGACACGAGGGCAGCAGTCCATAACACCTTCATGTCTGAAATCTATGTGACCTGCCAATAGCTACATGCCAGAAGCATGGTAATGATTTTTCGCTCACAACGCCCATCGCCACCTCTTACCCTTCTCATTTCGCTTATCACCTTTCACTTCTTCCTTCCTTCTTCCGCTCTTGCCCACCTCAAGGCATGCCCTGCTACTGCTATCGTGCTCCTCCAGACACCCCTGCAGTTCAGCCTAGAATGCTTGCAATATCCCGGATATTATCGTTCAGTTTAGTCATTAGGTGTAGGACGCGATAGCTTTAAGCGGTTCCTCAGTATAGCAACGCTGTCATTCACCGAACCGACCGAGACGTCTGTGCTCCGAATGATATTGCCGCGAAACCTTCAAAATTGTATTTGTTGTTTTTTAACAGCCGCCGGTGTGCGGCCTTATCAATCGGATTCTGGATCGCGTATCAGTTCTGTATTCTTTGTTTTGTTATTGCTCGATGTCACGAGACGCACCTTTATCAGTTTCGTTGTAGCGCAAAATGCACCGAGATCTGTCCCGAAGATTCCGGCCACTCGTGTGTCTACTATGTTCCAGCTCGTGCTGGTAGCAATTGCGACATTATCTAGATTGTTCTGAGCAGCCTTTAAATTGAGCGTTGACGAGTGTAATGAGCATTCTTTGTTCGACGATCGACGAGCACGTTTTTTGCTATCGCCGCCGCCGAATTTCTTAGTTCTTTTACGGGCGCAAGTCAACCCAATAAAGAGTTTCTTCAGTGCAATCACCGACTCTTCATTTGTGTCATCGACCTTGTCACCACGACGTGACATCTGATGGAGGTGCTGTCCTTGATCCTTCAAGCAAAGACCTCAGCCGTTTTCATTCGCCCTGGAAGACCAGCCTACAGGTCACCGAGCCAGCCGCCGACTCCAAGGCCAACAGCCCGAACACGGTCTGCTGCCGGACCCCATTCGATATCGGAAGGCATCGACGCTCACAATGGCCCAGCCTACAGCACCGGTTGTTTTCGTCCAACCCCATGAGCCCCCATGCTTCCATGGACGACCGGACGAAGATGCGGAAGACTGGATGGACCTTTTCGACCATGTGGCAGAATTCAACGGCTGGAACGATGCTAAAAAACTCAGGACTTGTCCGGAACCCACCGAAAACTGTGGACGAATTTGAAAGGGAAGCATCGACCATCGAGAAGACGTTGGACATCCGGATGCGCCACTACGAGCGACCACTTCAGCCGGACTACTCAAGCCACTACTCCAGCGCATCTGCAAGCGGAGAGAACCTTCGGGACCTCATCCGGGAGATCGTGCGAGAGTAGGTCCGCCTATTGCTGACATCCTCGCAACAACCCCAGGGGGCGACACTCGCGGACGTCGACCGTGAAGAAGTCCAGCAGGCGCTGGGTGTTCCTAAAGCGACGACTCCGACGGCTCCAGCGCATGAATCAGCAGCGATGAACTATGCAGCTGCATTATGTCGTCCTGCACTCCGACGCGACCTCCCAAGCCCTCGTTTCTACCATCCTGCTCCCGAAAACCGCCCCTTGGCCCCCGCCCGCCAAGTCTACCAACGATCTCCAAGCCCCAGGAAATGCGACGCCTCGAGGACATCTAACAACCGACCCCTCTGCTTCCATTGTGGTGAGACAGGACACATCCTCCGTCACTGCCCGTACAGGCGGATCGGCCTCCGTGGTTTCGCTCTCGACGCCCCACGACCCCGTCCTGGCAAGCGACCACAGGAAATCAACGCCTTCCTGCGCAGCGGAGCGCACTCGTCGCCGAGGCGTCTGTCACGCTAACCATCGCCGCACAATGCCCGATTTGCGTCGCCGGGCCGCAGCTACTTGCAGGGACGGTCTCCTAGCCCCCGTAGGGGAAACTAAAGGCCGCAACATTTGGAGGTGAGGTTGCTCAACGGCGAAAAGACGAAGATCCTCCGCCGCCGACGACCACTAACGACGACGCAGCCATTTCATTGCCGATCCACACGACGACATGACGACAACGCGACCAGAGTGCAAGACGACACCGCCGCCCAGTGAAATAACAAGGGTATGCCAAGGCCCACGTGCAATGCGAGGACACGAATAAGCGACCTTGAAGTTGATGTCGACGTTCGCAGAGTCACTGCCCTAGTAGACACCGGAGCTGATTATTCAGTCATCAGTGGACCGTTAGCCTCTCAGCTCAGGAAAGTTACCAGAGCTAGGGATGGCCCACTGATTCGCACCGCAGGTGGCAACCTGATTACTCCATCTGGACGATGCACTCAAAGTATAACCGAAAATGGGCGTACTTACCCCACCAGATTTGTGGTCTTGGAGCAGTGCTCCCGAGACTTGATTTTAGGCACGGACTTCCTAAATGAATATAGGGCTGTCACCGACCTCCGATCCAAGCTCATCAAGCTGTCTGCATTCAAAGCCATACCTGCTAAGACGACTTCGACGCAACACGTCGCTCTAAACGTCCTCGACGGAGAATTGACCGTGCCGCCCCGATCAAGCGTCGCAGTCAGCGTAGGTAGCGCAGACATCGAAACCGCTGAAGGCATCGTGGAAGGAAATATCCAATTGCTCTTGGAATGAGGTGTCGGCATCGCAAGAGGCATCGCGAAATTCCGGAGAGGACAAGCTCAAGTGCTGGTAACAAACTTCACCGAAGAATACCGGCATCTCAACAAGGGCACGACGATCGCTTTTCTCGATGAATTAGCGGACCTCGAAGACGTATTCGCCCTCCACGACCAACCACTGGAAGACGCACCGGACCAATTCCGTCAGCCCACATTTGACATCAACCCGGCATTGACCCACAGCAGGAAAGACCAGATTCGCAGTCTTCTTCGAAGCTACAGGGAGTGCTTCTCGTCATCATCGAAGGTACGACAAACACGACTGGCCAAGCACCGCATTATAACGGACGAACACGCCCGACCTCTGCGCCAAAGCCCTTATCGTGTATCGCCGCGATGAACGCCAGGCCATTCGCGATCAAGTGGAGGGAATGCTGTGTGATGACGTAATCCAGCCATCGAACAGCCCCTGGGCGGCACCAGTCGTTTTGGTGAACGCTTCGCTTCTGAGTTGATTACCGCCGCTTGAATAGCATAACTAAGAAGGATGTCTACCCGCTTCCCTGCATCGACGACACTCTCCACCGGCTCTGCAATGCAAGGTACTTCTCATCGACTCATCGATGGACCTGAAGAGCGGATATTGGCAAGTTGAGGTCGACGAAAGAGATCGCGAGAAGACCGCATTCATCACACCAGATTGCCTTTTTGAGTTCAAGGTGATGCCATTTGGCCTCTGCTCCGCACCAGCCACGTTTCAACGAGTAATGAGCACAGTCCTGGCAGGCTTGAAGTGGCAAATTTGTTTGGTATATTTGGACGACGTTGTCGTCTTCTCGTCGAACTTTGAAGACCACCTAAAACGACTGCAGACAGTGCTGGAAGCCATCAAGTCATTGGGACTAACGCTTAAAGCAGAGAAGTGCCACTTTGCCTACGAAGAACTGCGGTTCCTAGGTGACATCGTTAGTAAGGATGGTGTTCGCCCAGACCCGGAGAAAACAGCTGCAATCGCACAATTCCCACCGCCTGTCGACATGAAAGCTGTGCGCCGATTCGTTGGGTTGTACGCTTATTATCGACGATTTGTCAGAAACTTTTCGCGCATCGCCGAACCGTTGACGCAGCTTACAAAGGCTGACGTACCTTTTAAATGGGAAGCGCCGCTAGGGCAAGCCTTTGACGAACTTAAGCGGCGCCTGCAGTGCCCTCCTGTACTTGGCCACTTTGATGAAAACACCGAGACTGAAATTCACACCGACGCTGTGTGGGCCTAGGAGCCGTTCTCGTCTAGAAGAAGGCCGGACAGGAGAAAGTAATCGCGTACGCTAGCAGGTGCCTCACAAAACCCGAAGTCAATTACTCGACGACCGAGAAGGAGTGCTTGGCGATCATCTAGGCCACTTCTAAGTTTCGTCTATACCTATACGGCCAATCATTCAAGGTGGTAAGCGACCATCACGCACTCTGCTGGCTGGCTAATTTGAAAGATCTCTCCGGTCACCTTGCCAGATGGAGCCTACGTCTTCAAGAGTTTGACTTGACTGTAGTCTATAAGTCGGGCCGGAAGCATTCCGACGCAGACTGCTTATCACGCGCTCCCATCGACGCTCCTCCGAAGGACGATGACGACGATGTCTTTCTGGGACCAGTAAGCGCCAGCAGCTTTGCACAACAACAGCGATCAGATCTTCAGCTGAGAGACCTAGCAGATTACGTGGAAGGCAAGACCGCTTCTCCTCCTGCTGTGTTTAGGCGTCAGTTGTCGTCGTTCTCCTTAAGCAATGACGTTATCGTAAAGAAGAACTTCGCTCCCAACAAGACAGCGCAGCTTCTCGTCGTGCCTAAAAACCTCAGAAAGGAAATTCTTCATGCATTGCACGACGAGCCAACAGCAGGGCACCTCGGTTTTGCGCGCACGTTGCATCGAATCCAGGAGAAGTACTACTGGCCGCGACTGGCTACCGACGTTGCCCATTACGTAAAAACGTGCCGTGAGTGCCAGCGACGCAAGACGCCGCCGATCTGGCCAGCTGGGCTACTGAACCCGATACAGCCCCAACCCTGCCCTTTCAACAAAGTGGGATGGATCTTCTCGGCCCCTTTCCATCCATCTGCGGGTAACAAGTGGATCATCGTGGCCACCGACTACCTTACACGATACGCCGAAGCAAAATCACTGTCCAATGGTACTGCGGCAGAAGTCGCAAAGTTTTTTGTCGAACAAATTCCCTTGCGACACGGCGCCCCAGAAGTGCTCATCACGGACCGGGGAACGGCGTTTACGGCAGAGTTGACGCAAGCCATCCTGGAATACAGTCATACAAGCCATCGATGAACAACTGCGTGCCATCCCCAGACCAATGGCCTTACGGAGCGCCTGAACAAAACGATCGCGGACATGATCGCCATGTACGTCGACGCTGAACACAAGACCTGGGACGTCATCTTGCCGTACGTGATCTTCGCGTATAACACAGCAGTCCAGGAGACGACCAGAACACCCCCGTTCAAGCTTGTGTACGGCAGGGAGCCCACGACGACGCCCGACGCAATGCTGCCGCACGTAACCAACGAGGACAACCTTGACGTCGCCGCCTACCTGCAGCGTGCAGAGGAAGCCCGACGACTCGCACGGCTGCGTATTAAAGACCAACAGAGCACCGACAGCCGACGATACAACTTACGACGACGCCACGCAGATTACATCCCAGGAGACCAAGTGTGGGTTTAGACACCAATTCGCCGTCGCGGACTATGTGAAAAGTTGCTGCGTCGATACTTTGGGCCGTACAAAATCATTCGCATGGTCGGACCACTGGACTATGACCCAATGGAACGTCAGCATCACAACGGCGACGTTCACATCCGGAAATTGTACATGTTGTACGACTGAAGCCATATTACGCGCGTTAAGGAATTTGTGGTGTTTAAACTTTGTAGTGTTTACGTTTAAGTTGTTTTGTTTTGGAACATCGAGGCGATGTTTTTTTTTAAGGGGGGAGTAATGCCGTGAAACCTTGAAAACTGTATTTGTTGTTTTTGAACAGCCACCGGCGTGCGGCCTTATCACTCGGATTCTGGATCGCGTATCAGTTCTGTATTCTTTGTTTTGTTATTGCTCGATGTCACGAGACGCACCTTTATCAGTTTCGTTGTAGCGCAAAATGCACCGAGATCTGTGCCGAAGATTCCGTCCACTCGTGTGTCTTTCTACAATGTTCCAGCTTGTGCTGATAGCAATTGCGACGTTATCTAGATTGTTCTGAGCAGCCTTTAAATTGAGCGTTGACGAGTGTGACGGGCATTCTTTGTTCCACGATCGACGAGCACGTTTTTTGCTATCGCCACCGCCGAGTTGCTTAGTTCTTTTGCGGGCGCAAGTCGGCCCAATAAACAGGTAATTTCAGTAACATCAAGCCTGTGTCTTGTTTTGGTGTCAACGGCCTTGTCACCACTACGTGACAATCTTGCGTCTCGTGGGAGACCGACCGAGCATAATCTCGCCCTCTAGGTTTACTTGTTCCAACTGCTATAGGGCGTCTCCGTGGGCGCCGTATCGACAATTTTACGGAAGGGCGAAGGGCGTTGCCATATTGGGGAGCTGGGCTGCTTCCGTAAAATGGTCTATAGCTGCCCACTGGTAACGCTGACTGTGACATCACTTAAGCCAGGAACGGGTACCTAAGAGTTGCGCTCTAAAATGCGAAAGTCTGGCTGTACAATCAAACACAAGCAGGGCTACGTCTCCTGTCGTTACTTAAAAAGTGTTATGTAAGAAAAAATTGCTTAAATTAGTTCGTAGGGTTTAACTTCTCAATGCGACTTAGGCTATGAGGAACGCGGTAGTGGAAGGCTCCGAAAGTTTCGGCCCGCTTAATTTCTTTATTGTGCACTGATATCGCACAGCACACGTGCGCCTTGCGTTTGCCTCCATCGGAGAGCGATCTGCGCGGCCGGGAATAAGCCTGCATCCTTAGGATTAGCTTTAGAGCGCCGTAACCACTGAGACACAACGGCGGGGTGGTAAAACTTTGGATGACGCTTAAGCGCCCTAAAAAGTACAATTCGATACAATTTCTATCCAGAGAAAGTGATTAATTATCGGCGCTAATTTACTAAGTGTTGCTTTAATGCCGTGCTGCTTTCTGTGAGGTCAGAGAAGAAAGAAAAAAAAAGGAAAAGTATAAGGAAAAGTGTCGTTCATATGTGTAGAGGCAGCACACCTGGCTCACGATAGAAAGGACAGCAGTGCAATTCCGCTCTCGACCGGCTTTTCTCTTTTTCTATTCAGAGAAACTTCCTTTCTTTGGTCACAGGCACTACATAATTACAGTGGAATGACACTACAGCCTAGTAGGCTAGCTGTTTAGAGACGTCTTAACTGCCTTGCTGTACGTGTGATCTTCCCATGAAGAATTAGGGGGTTGTGACATCACGACCATCTCTACAAATCAGGGAATTTCATTACATCCGACAACGGTGTTTTGCTGTGACGACCACTTCAATGCTATACACTTGAAAAATCTACTGTCATGTAAGTCTGATAAAGGCCAAACGAGCAAATGTATCAATGTGCACCAAAAGGAGCACAAAAGTAAATGCGCAGTCACACAGATAGCCATAAGGCGCTGCACTGCTAGGAGTGTGTCGGTGACTCACCATACGGGTCACTTCATGAGAGCAGTGTTTCTCTTTACTACCACGACCAACTAACAAGAGAAATTGTGGAACCGTCGGAAGGCGTTGAGGGAAATAATTGAAACAAGAACATTCAAAAATGAAAATAAAACTAAAAATTAATAAAAAGTTCCAAAAAAGTAAGAAATAAGCAATAAAAGGTAGACAAAATAGGACGGCGCGCCTAGCGTCACAACAGCAGCTCTAAAACCGCTCATGCCATCACATTTGTCCTGTGCAGGTTCTGCAGTGCACATAGGTTTTTCGATGTGTTCATATCTGTTCAGGATTACAACTTCTGCGAGCCTGCCCCCACAGGCTGCTATATCGATAAGGCCCAGATATTCTGGACAAGCACATTTTTCCTCGCGAAGTCGTTTTTCGATGTAATTTTTCACATATTGTAAAATTTCAGACGAGCAGCCAATATACGTGCATGTCTCCCATCGGGATACTCGTAGCTTTTTGATATGGATGTTTAGGTATCATCCTAAATTTCCCCAATTTGCTTTCTACGGCAACAGATCTTAACAATTGGATGCAAGCGAAGGACAAACGTTTGACACAAATTTTTCTGCGCATTGCATCACCAGGTTGGAGTACCTCTTGAACATTTCGGCAATAATATCTCACAATATTGCATAGTGGCCTCGCAATTAAATTTCTAGAAAAGAAAGCGGGACATGCTTTCTTGCATTTCATACGAAAATGACTTTAGAATTTGCCCCCTGATTTGTCACCATCCCTTTCTCAGAGGGCTTTATTAGTCGCTTCCGGGAAGAAATGTCCCTTTATCGCCGAGAATCTTTTCTGCCGTAGCAGTAAACTGATCAGGCCCTACATCGAAGATTCGCAAATAGGTTCCACTATATTGTCATCCCATGGTTCACAGCCTTCGCAACGTTTGTAACACGTGGCTATCTTTACAGATAAGCAATTTTTCCAATGGTTCAGAGCCCTCGCAATCTTTGTAGCAGGTGGTTATCTTAAAATACGCAATTTTTGTACGTCACTACCATTCGTGTCCCATTTGACAGCAAACCTTTCTTGCCTTTACCACAGCACTTGTTTGTGACCTTGCAATGGTAGTATATGGGCCTAATTAGTTACCAGCTGCATTTAGTTGCAGAGGGTGATCTAGCTGATAATATATATTTTTTTAGTTATCCCGCGTAAGATTATAGTTACCATTTATCGTCCCTTGCGCAAAACACCTATATCTCATTATTTCGGACTTTAACTGACTGGAAGAATTGTCCGAATGATTGCGAGGTTCGAATAAATGAATGGTCCTCCCTGAAATGCCTAAAGATGAACTCAAGTATTGTTTTTTTTTTTGTGGTTGTTTTTTATGCGAAAGCGTTAAGCTTGCCGTTAAGGGCAAGTCTGATGCCGTACGAGCAGCGGCGTTGCTTTGTCAGGAGACTCGCGTCACGCGCGATGTCACGCATTCGATCTGAAATTAAAGTTTGGTTTGGTTTGTGGGGTTTAACATCCCGAAGCAACTTACGCTATGAGAGACGCCGTAGTGGAGGATTTGGGAAATTTCGACCACCTGGGGTTCTTTACCGTACACTGACATTGCACAGCACACGGGCGCCTTGCTTTTCGCCTTCATCGAAAAGCGGCCGCCGAGGCCGGGATTCGATCCCGCGCCCTTGGGAACAGTAGTCGAGCGCCGTAATCACTGCGCCACCCCGGCGGGGGAAATTAAAGTAATAAAAAACAAGAGTACAAATGCGAAATAAAAGCCGGCGTTTTTTCTCAATCATTTTTTTAAAACAGACTTTTACTAATAACTGCCATGTTTTAAGCGCGAGTTGAACCCACGATTTTTTGGTCGCTAGTCAGGGATGCTACCGGCTAAGCCACGTTAGGCACGTTGACTTGGTTGAGGTACGATAGGAGTGTGTGTGCGTGGGGGGGGGGGGGGGGGGGATGTGTGTATGGTGTTGCCTCAGTTGATGAAGCTTAGTAATGTGGCAATGCGCACAAAGAACAGTGATTGCTTGTTAAGACGAAGTAGCTTTCTTAGGGCGGACGCCCTTAACTTTTATTGAGAACGCGGACGTTGGTCGTCTGCTTGTCAGCTGAAAACTGAGCGGCAACTGCAAATTCCCTCAGGGCAGCCCAGTATATTACTTCGTGCACAACGTCGAGTCCGTCGACGATGAGTGTTCCAAGATGGTTTACATCAGCGATGCTCCCTTGACGACGTGATTCAGTAGCAGTGGACACTCCTCATAAGTGATGTCCTCTCTATAGATAAGGTTCCACCGCACAAACTTATAACACCGCGTGACGAGCTCGAAGTTTTGACGCACAAGAACAACGGAAGAAGCGCGGGCACGGAAGTGAGTGAAGTACTCGTCAGCGCCGAAATGTCCAAAGTTCTGAACAGGACCAGCGACATGCCAAATGACTTCTAAGCGGCGCTCAGCTGTTTTCGGTTCGCTGGCCACAGGCACCGCTTCGCGATTTAGGTTCTTCTTTTCATTCTATACTTTCTTTGTGGTTCTAGTCTTTTCTTTTTTTTTTTTTTTTGTGAGTTACTGCTGTGTTTTTGTTAGAGTCTTTTTCAACGATCAGGTTGTTTTTAAAGGTATTGCGCTTGCACACTGTAATGATTTGGCCGTCTCACTTAGTTTCGATATGGTACCGCTTTATTATTATTATTATTTTTTTTTTTGCCTTTCTGTCGGTCGTGGATTATGTTGTCTGTTTTTCAACAAAACTGAAAGTTCACGCTAGTGTGTGTCATCTTCTGTTTCTTTTTTTTTCTGTCTTTTTTACGCGCCCTTTCATGCGTGCCAGTCTTCGCAAAGCAGCTAAACAAAGGTGCTGCGGCCTGGCGCGAAGCTCAGCGAGCGGCCGAATTTCAGTGGCGACACTCTCCGGTTGACGTCACGTCAGCTTTCTGCGCATGTGAGAAATTCGCGGGTGGGACTACACCGCGCAAATCACGTTTTAGGAGAGCTACTTAAGCTACTGTTCGCTGCCGCGGATACAAGTAAACTGCTGCCTCCAGGGGGAAATAGTCCAAACTGTTAGCCCAGCTGCATCCGAATCAAATGTGTTCGGTTCGTTTAAGCTCTAAACGCCTATGTTTGCGGTCAACTGATGTTAAAAAGAACCAAGAACGTTTTTCCCATAACACGGGGAAACCGCGGAGTATGACTTTTATTTCTAGCTAACGGAGAGATTGCGCTGGACCGTTTTTCGCCTCGTGGAAGCTATTAATAAATGCTTGCGCAACATGCAATAAAAAAAAAAAAAAAGTTCTATGAGCAGGCACCATGTAAAAACCTCGTCATTCTGCCACTGGACTGAAGAAGGAAGAGCAGCATGGACGTTTTTCACTTCTTTCCAGACGAACCACGTGTCATTTATCAATAGCGTATCGTGAGCAAGGGACACCTTTCTTGAGCTCTTTCTGTACTGGCGCTTTCGCAAATCAGCCTTCGCTTGCACAGCTTGGACTTTCTATAATCATTTTATTTTTATTTATTTATTTATTTATTTATTTATTTATTTATTTATTTATTTATTTATTTATTTATTTATTTATTTATTTATTTATTTATTTATTTATTTATTTATTTATTTATTTATTTATTTATTTATTTATTTATTTATTTATTTATTTATTTAAGTGAAAAACGTCCATGCTGCTCTTCCTTCTTCAGTCGAGTGGCAGAATGACGACGTTTTTACATGGTGCCTGCTCATATAACTTTTTTTTTTTGTTGCATGTGCCACAAGCATTTATTAATAGCTTCTGCAGAGCGAAAAACGCTCAAGCGCAATCTCTCCGTTAGCTATAACGTTATATGAAGATATAACGAGCGTTATTGCAAATTGCACTAATAGATAAGCCTAAGAGTGTTATCGTTATTCGCCTCCATCAAAACGCCGCAGCCATGGATGAATCGAACCCACAAACATGCGCTAGAAGCTGGTTATTTCAGGAAAACTGAAATTGTCCCAAGTTTATTCATGCTCGAGCCGTGGAAGTATAGTAAGAAAACTAGTGAGCGCGTTTTCTAGACATGCTGCTGAGTTCAGGCAAGTGTCTCTGTAAGCCTACTATGAGGCTTTCGGAATAACGGATGTCGGTAAAAGCGGGAAAAAATCCACGGTAGAAAATAGTAAAAGTCATCTGGAGAACCGAAAAATGCTGCAGAGAACGCATGCAGTGAAGTGTTGCCACGGACATTGTCCGTTTATTACAGAGATGTAAAGAAATTTTCGGCGCTTAACTGCTTGTAAACAATTAATTATAAGCCTGAGAAGATAGATTATGCGGCGGCGTGCACCATGACCTTATTTCAAATGGGAATAATAATACGATCAATCAATTCCAAGTTCTGCATAAATGAACTAATTTTAGGACGCTGAGTCTGGGAATACAACCATTTTCTTAATCGATACAGCTACTACGAACCATAATTTAGATGTATCCAACCCTGTGCCTCAAGTTACCCAATAAATATGAACATTTGCTAGAATAATAGCCATCAGACACAATAATATAATAAAAAATAAGGGGTATTTAT
The DNA here is from genome assembly GCF_055883805.1 of Amblyomma maculatum. Taxonomy (NCBI): domain Eukaryota; kingdom Metazoa; phylum Arthropoda; class Arachnida; order Ixodida; family Ixodidae; genus Amblyomma; species Amblyomma maculatum. The sequence goes on along the minus strand of NC_139344.1, from coordinate 144,145,893 downwards.
GATAGCAGTTAATTTCTTTTTACATCCACTACCACTTTTCGGAATTGAATAACGGCTCGAGGGCAACTCTATCGGACCTTGTCCTTGATTATAAACCGCTAGACATCTTTAGGACTTATTTCTGTTTCAAATTCACAACTTTTTGGCTTCATTCCAAATCGCTCCGAATACGGAGCAAAGAAGATTTATTATAGATTTTTGTTAGTTCAAAGAGTTAATGCACCTGCATGACAGTGAAGCATGGAAATCTCTACCGCAGTTTTAAATTTACTGCTCAATCATAGTGTTAGCCTTGCGCAAAGAATCACATTTTTCCTGACGTCTGATGGCATCTTATAGAACAAACTTAATGATGTTCAAAACAGCGGCTCGTCATACAGCTATTCTACACTCTCTTGTTGTTATGCAGTGTATTCACACACGTAATTCTCATTATTGACTTGAACAAGGATGAATGAACCATTTGTGGCATCCTAAACTGTCCTACAAAATTGTTTTTTTTTTTTTGTTCCACTTGAATGTTCTACTTTCTTTACCGGTCTGCTCTTTCTTCACAATAGCGGGGATGGTATCTCGGTAAGAAAATGTGGACGACACAAGTATAAACAAAGGGAATTCATTCAGGTTCAGCTCATTATCTATTTTCGTCGTTTTATTTTCTTTGAAGAGAGCTATATATTCCCAACTTGATTCAGATCCTTCGATTTCCTTTTGTAGCTTTATTCGTGGAGCACGAGGTTTCTGGTACCGTTTCGGTTCATTTCCTTGATTCTTAACCAAATGAAGCACATCCAAGATCAAATCTAGACGTAATGGGGCTGAAAACTGTCTTTTTTGTGACAGGAGATCACCATGTTTTATTTCGCGACTAGTCATGCCATGGTCAAGATGAGGGGGTGACATTTACACAAATGTAGCAAGTGCAATGTGGACATTAGCACAACGCGTACAGGACAAGCCCATCACGCACGCATCAGCTACGCCAGTGCACGGTCCACGCTGTCTTCAGCGGCGACGACGCCGGCCGTAGCCCTTCTTGACACCAACAGGTCCATAGCCATAGCTACCAACTCCAGTTCCGAGCCCTCCGAGGCCAACTCCAACACCTCCGACGCCTCCAAGTCCACCAAGACCTCCAAGCCCTCCGGCAAGACCACCTACAACACCAGGTCCAAAGCCACCTCCAAAGCCTACGAGGCCAAGGCCATCACCCAGAGCAAGGCCTCCCAAGCCTGGAGCCCCGACACCACCCAGGGCAGCAGCTCCAAGGACGCCGGCAGAGTAGGTGACCACGGGTCTGATGGTATGCGTCACAGAAGCCACTGGTTGCCTAACGTAACTGACCACGGGCTTGGTGACATAGCCAACGCGCACCACGGGTTGCTTCACGTACGACACTGTTGCCACGGGCTTCGCGACAGCGACGGGTGCAGCAACGCCCACAGGCGCTGCCACGGCAACAGGCGCAGCCACGGGAGCTGCTACTGGCGCAGCCAGCAGGGGCCCGGCGCCGACGGCAAGCCCTGGCCCGAAACCACCGAGGCCGACGCCTCCGACACCGAGGCCTCCAAGCCCGACGCCTCCAAGACCAACGCCCCCCAACCCGACGCCTCCTAGGCCGGGACCTCCCAGCCCCAGTCCGCCGTAGCCAAGACCAGCGCCGCCGTAACCAAGGCCAGCGCCGCCGAAGCCAGCGGCGCCGAGGCCAGGTCCGTAGCCGTAGCCGAGGCCTCCTACGTCACCGGAGTAGGCGCACGCCACAAGCGTCGAGAGTAGCAAAAGCTGCATAACGCAAGGGCCGCCAAATATAACTGCGCTCAGAGTAATGCTGAAAAGCGTGTCAAAGGAGCCGCTTATACAGCCTTGCAGCGCCATGGCTCACCAGAGTTTGAGCGCAGTTTAAACATTACGCAACTACTACTACAACACAAGATAGCCGAAAACATCACAGGTACGATTTGTGTTTTAAAGATAGAGTTATTCCTACCCGACAAACACTGGAAGCGCACTAGACAGCGAGCTTGTTTAGTAAATATAGCTAGAAAAAAGATGCAGGTGGGCCGTCATGCACTCCTTGAAAGCGCATCTGAGTGTACGCCGACGAGACCAGCAAGCAATTCTCTTGTTGTCGCAAGTTATGATCACTAGCTCTCCTCTCGAGGTATCGCTCACAAAAAAAATATAATATTCTCAACAAACACTATGAATTCTTGATAAGCGATAGCGCAAGAGTAAAGCGGTTCATTCTATTTAAGTTAACCACGTAACCGTAGATACATCCGCACTGGTGGTCAACGCCACTGCGAATGCACCACACCTGGAGTTGCACCATCTGCGAACATAAAAGCGGTATTCCAGTGCGGCACTAAAAACGTTGCATCATGTGCCTGTCCTACAGCAAAGCGCATATATATGTATACTTACGAGAGTATACATGGCTGCTCCAGTCTGTCCTTGGCAAGCGTTATGAGAATAGTGCCGTACCATCGACTTGTTCGCATCTTTTATACCGTCGATTCAAAGACGTCCCACGAAAGTCGGTGCCTCCCATTCCGTGCAGATGAAGTGGACGGTCGAGGAGAGGGGATCTTCGGATGAGCCCGGCCCACGCTGTATGGAGCCAATGGTTTCAACTTTAAGTTGAGCACGTACGATGTCCGCTCCTTTGCAACCCCCGCCGGCGAGGACGAGGATGCAAGCGCGCCACTTCTATATCCGTTCTCATCTCGCGACAACAGGGTCTTTTTCCCGCCAACTATTCTGTGTCGGAGGCCCCTAATGCCGGTTCTTTCCGCTCTTCCGTCGCGGATCCCTTTGATACCTTTCTACAGGGGACTGTTGATTTCAAACCCTCTCAGGTATGCAACGGGCGTTTCCTCGGTGCGCGTTTCCTGCTGCGAGGAGTTGTTTAGAACGATAGCGAATGCCACATTCAATTACTTCGCGCTCGTAATGCGCGCTCTCCGCGCTCTCGGGAATTTCTCGCTTCTTCCTATATATACTGGGAAAGTGATACCAGCCTTCTCCCGGTTCCGCAGTGTGGTCTCGCTGGAAGGTAACGTCGCTGCTGGTGAGCTGGAAGTTCGGGCAAGCTGCTCTTGGCGAACACGGATGTTACACTGCGAGGCGGCTGAGGAAGCGAGGTGGCATGCCGCGCGAGCGTCGCCCCCGCCGCTCGCAACTCCGCACGAAATGGCAAAACGGGCGAGCAGGTGTTCGATAAGCGTCGTGTTTGGTTTTGATAACTACGAAGTTCAGTGTCAAAGCCCAAGGTGACGAATAAACTGCGTCCATTATCCGGCATCAGACTGCGTTGCTGTACAGTATGAACAGAGGGTCGTGACGGTCAGTTCCAAGGAAGTCAACGAGGGCGAATTTGTACTGTCTTCCTTTTGTTGGTGTGGATATTTGTAGGCAGAGCAATGGGCCTGTATCAATGGCCTCCGAGGAAAGCGGCCTTGGCTGGTACCAAAAAGGACCGCGCCGCTTTTATCTCATTCAAGTGGGCACAAACTCTCGCTTCGCTTGGCCGCATAGCACTTGCTGATAACGCGCGTTCAGTAGCAGGAAGGCGGCACGATAATTAGGCATTAACCTTTTGTTCCCAAACAAAGGTTTCATTTGGTATATTTGATCGATTTCATAATTATTTTCTTATTACTGCACCTGACTATTCGTGGTTCAAGGAGAAGTATTTCTACTCAGCTCACTGTTTCTTGCGAACGGCTTTCATTGGAGGTTAGCTTTACATGTCTTTCAATAAGCTTTATCCTTTGCCATAACGCCTGCACCTCTGGCATATGGATCTGGGTAGCTGGTAACTAAAGGATAAAGTTAGTGCAGAGACAAGTTCAAAGTAAAATACGACCCACGTAACACAACTAACTAATCCTCATTTGAAGGAATCAGCAAACTGTTCAGAGGGCAAAAGAATGAAGCAAGCTGTGCTCTTTTGTTAGGCTCTTTTTTATTTCACTTATACGTCCTTTATAACAGAACTTTGTTTGACCGAGAGTAAACTATATAAAACTAAAAAGTAACACATTAATCAGCCGACAACCTGGGAAGTTTGTTTTACTTAAGGCTAGCGTCACAGGATTATATTTAAGAAGTTTATATTGGACTGAATACGTATTTCTTAGGTGTTTTCTAACAATATTGCGAGTAATGCTGCCTAATTATTTATTCATATATTATTGCACAAAGATCATCATTTTTCAGAGACTAAATTTAAGTGCCAGTGATATCGCAAACATGAAAGATTTCTGAGCGTTAAACAAGAAAGGGCCGGAAAATTGGTAGTTTGAAATTATATTGCGACGCTGACATTTTTATAATTTAATTCCACAAAAATATCAAGAAGGAATATCGCTTCACCGTCACTGTAGTATGCGTCTCAAGTAAGGATGCACTTGAATAATATCGTGAGCTCATTTTAAAAAAAAAATGAAACCGAATATTGTTTTAATCCATCCAGTTTTTTATTATTAGTTTTTTACTTTTCATTTTCGAAGCGATATTCCCGTTCTATGATCTGCTCAAGCAATTACCCTAAGTTTCTTTGCCTAAGCTTGCTTAGTTCAAGCAGTCACAAGTATTTTATATCACATAAATGGCGGACGAAGAGCTGGGGACTGATTAAACATAAAAATATTGAAATCATGAGTTCGATATACCGAAAATTTCTGAAAATCAGGTCAGGTTAGGTCTCTCTTGGGGTGTCGATAAGCGTGGAGTGCGCCGCAACTTTCGGCTGCCGGCAACAAGAAGCACAACAAAGGCGGAACCCAGGAAATTGCCCACCTCAGGGGAACGAAGACGACAAATAATCGCCGACTCAACTTATTTCAAGTTTTGGCTCAGTCCAGGCGGAAAGACCTTCTTTAAAACGACACCGCGCAGCTTCACTTTAGTGCATTCGGAAAGCGGAAGTGAGGATAAGATGTTCGGTTTTCGCAGCCAGAGTGTGGCTGCGCGACGCCTCCGCGGCTACTCTGCCCGCGATGCGAATCGGCTACGCGGCTGAAGAGGCTGGTCACATACCGGTGTGCCTCGCAAGCAAGCACTGCACCGCCTGCAGCATCTTCCCCATCCGGTACGTGCAGCAATGCTGAAGCAGCGCCACCGATGGGGCCGCTATCCTCGCGTCAAGACGCTACGACGCGCAGGACGCTATAGGTAGCCCGATTCGTGACCACTACTAGCCTGTTCGTGCTGCGTTGCCGTGATACAGTCACCACAGGAAATTCGGCTGAGGTGAGAGACGCGCCAGCGAGTGATATCTCTAAGCAACCTCTTTCGGAAGCAGCACATACGTTCGCAACCCGTTCTCGTCTGACAAGACACCTCTGAAGTTTCTTTTTCTATACTTGAAATGCAGGCAATCTTTGCTCCCCTTAGAACGGGGACACTGTTGTTGAGACACTTTATAGGGCGAGAGCAAGGCAAGGAAACGAAAGGAACCATCAGTATTGTTAATATAGAAAACAACAAATAACGGAGAACAAATGGATTTCGTTTCTCTCTAAAAGCTATGACGTCGCTGCATCCCGAAAGACAGAATTGAGAGGAATATATACTTGTTTCCATTTCGCTATATTCTGTCGTTAGTTGCATGCCAAAACAAGGTCTATATTCCACTTTATTTATATAACTGGCCAAGTATAATTCAACTGTGCAATTTCGCCCACTTTGATAAATCAGAGCGTTTGTCGCAACTGGCACAGTGTTGCTCATTAAATAACGAAAGGATATCGTGGTTTCACCTTCAGAAACAGGGAAGGTATGTTATTATTTCTGCCCCTCCAAATTGAACAATCTGTAGAAGCCACAAGGTACACCTTAACTCAGCCAGCTTCAAAATATTTTACTGCATTTCAGCGTACAGCAGATGTTTACGTCAGGAAATGTTGCCTTTCATAGCAGGCAGGAAAATGGGATAATAAAATTGAGGCACCACAGTTTTCTCTAAGCCGATAATGAACGTTGTTAAATACATGACAAGAAAACGTTCCACATAATTCGCTTTGTGAACCAAGATTGGTAGGTTTACAAAGCCTTCCAACTGCAGTAAAAATCTCCACTTGCTTCCATTTACACTTGCGAAGAAGCGCTGATCGAGTGCAACGCTGCAATTCGCGCTGAGCACAGACAAGTAAGAATGGAATGCCTGACGACGGACTGCTGATCGAGGCGTAGGCGTGCTCTGTCGCTTTCTGTCGTTCAACCAGATAGGGAAACGATTAGCAGCAGAGACACACTGGTTGCTCCCTTTTGGCAGGGCAGGAAAAATCGTGGCCATATATAAAATAAATGCTTGTAGCAGGTGAAATCCTTCAGATATTACCGCTATAAGACGCTAAACTACGCAGGTTTTTTTCCAAGAGTCGTTACTACCAGGACATATTGCATATCGCATGAGGATTTCGGCGTCCCTATACTTAGGCGAGAATCAACGATATCCCTCAAGCCTCTTGAACCCTAAGGTTCCTAACTCAGAAGCGCCCTCGCATTTGCGTGACCGAAATGATTTTAGGGCATTCAGTTAAAAGCCTTAACCATTTGCCATCAAAACTGCATTAGAATTCATGAAACCAAAATCACAATTTCGTGGGGGAGTAAGCTAAAATCATATAATCCAACAGCTATCAGAAACGAGGTTGCTTTTCAGCACTGTTGAACGCACTCAGTCATTGGGCGTTAGAATTCCTAAGAAAATAAACTTTATTTTCTGTTATTTTGTTCTCGAAGGTGCCATCCTTAGTCCAGAAGTGCGAGTTTTCAGGACCAGCTTGGCGAACTCCACATTATAGAAAAAATTAAATCAGAATTATTTATACTACGTGCAAATTCGGCAAATATTATTGCGCTAACCCCCGCAATATCATTGCTACTTGTCATACTGAGCGACTGAGCCTTTTCATAAGCGCACGTGTTGTTTTCGTAGCTGTTATTGGGGCAGCTGTCACCCCCTTACCTTCTTGGGGCAACAAGCATCCTCAGCCACTTAAACCTCTTAAAGCCTAAATCATGCACCGTCACTCAAAACAAGTGCAAAACATGTCTTTAACAGTGAATTTTAGAAAACAAAAACATTAAATGCAGTGAGTCTGCACAATCAGCAAGTTTGCGATAAACGAGAAATTAATTTGTAGCATTTGTTTTACAAAAAAGAACGCTTCTGAAATCTTGTAACTCAATGTGCAGTTTTCAAACTTCACGATATTGGCCACAAAATTAGGTCACAGCATTGCACCACAAATCTAGCCTTATTCTTCTGGTCACAATTTCAACCTAGGAATAGAAATAACGAATCGCTGTACACTGGCTAACAGTCATATTTCAACTTCTCTCAATTGTATCGAGTATAGGCCAGATGGGTTGATTGAATGATGGTAAGACTCTGCACAGTAAAATAGTATGAAGGCATGAGTCAGCTTGTGCAACATATTTTCAAATGTTTCTTACTACTATGACAAAAACTGACCCTACCTCAAATTGCAAAATTCTATAGTGTTAAGGGGATACAGCGAATTTGACTGCTATATTCCTCCCCTCACGTCGCTACCCTGCTTTAGCGCCGCCAAACCTCCCATTAATTCTAAATCTCCTTTGCCGCATGTAACTTTCCGCACCGCCATTATCCCTGAACATTGGAGCTTCAAGAGTGATGATCATGAGAGAATCGACGTCGTGATTCATAAAGTGGCATTTAAAAAAAAAAAACAGATTTTTTTAATGCGCAGGTAATTGGGAAAATATGTCAGAGTTCACCGTTCGAACAGCGCAAAAGACGAATGAAAACACAGCAAACAGAACAAAGCAGCAGCTATACTTTAACCTTCCTTCCTGGAAGCAGCGACTATATTGCATTGAAAAGTGAGAAAACAAAAGGTTCGGCCTGGGGAGTCAAACCTATTTCCGAGACCACCATAGATGGCCAGTGGGACCGCCGGTTCCAATTGCACCTGACACTGCTCGCGCTCGGCCGCACGACTATTTGACCGCACCCAAGTTATTTTTAAACGCGAGGCTAAGATATGCCGCGTTTTAGTCGAAACCTTTTTTCTTTCCTTTTTTTTCATACAAAGAGAAGGGCGGTTCGTGCGCTTCGCTCGATACTCCTACAGAGAAAAAAAAAATAGTATTCCTGTAATCAGGATTGGCATCTTCTGAACGATAGATGTGGTAGTCGGGTGTGGGTAGGGCCCTGCTTTGAGCTGTCTTTCTTACGCACCCAGGTATTTGTCTTTCGCACATTTTGTTACCCTGCTTTTGTCATCTTTCTCTCCGATTTCCATGAATAAATTCATCACATAATACAGCTATGTTATCATGACTCTCCTGCTGTCCATTTCCATTTCGTTTGTGTGTGTGTGTGTGTGTGTGTGTGTGTGTGTGTGTGTGTGTGTGTGTGTGTGTGTGTGTGTGTGTGTGTGTGTGTGTGTGTGTGTGTGTGTGTGTGTGTGTGTGTGTGTGTGTGTGTGTGTGTGTGTGTGTGTGTGTGTGTGTGTGTGTGTGTGTGTGTGTGTGTGTGTGTGTGTGTGTGTGTGTGTGTGTGTGTGTGTGTGTGTGTGTGTGTGTGTGTGTGTGTGTGTGTGTGTGTGTGTGTGTGTGTGTGTGTGTGTGTGTGTGTGTGTGTGTGTGTGTGTGTGTGTGTGTGTGTGTGTGTGTGTGTGTGTGTGTGTGTGTGTGTGTGTGTGTGTGTGTGTGTGTGTGTGTGTGTGTGTGTGTGTGTGTGTGTGTGTGTGTGTGTGTGTGTGTGTGTGTGTGTGTGTGTGTGTGTGTGTGTGTGTGTGTGTGTGTGTGTGTGTGTGTGTGTGTGTGTGTGTGTGTGTGTGTGTGTGTGTGTGTGTGTGTGTGTGTGTGTGTGTGTGTGTGTGTGTGTGTGTGTGTGTGTGTGTGTGTGTGTGTGTGTGTGTGTGTGTGTGTGTGTGTGTGTGTGTGTGTGTGTGTGTGTGTGTGTGTGTGTGTGTGTGTGTGTGTGTGTGTGTGTGTGTGTGTGTGTGTGTGTGTGTGTGTGTGTGTGTGTGTGTGTGTGTGTGTGTGTGTGTGTGTGTGTGTGTGTGTGTGTGTGTGTGTGTGTGTGTGTGTGTGTGTGTGTGTGTGTGTGTGTGTGTGTGTGTGTGTGTGTGTGTGTGTGTGTGTGTGTGTGTGTGTGTGTGTGTGTGTGTGTGTGTGTGTGTGTGTGTGTGTGTGTGTGTGTGTGTGTGTGTGTGTGTGTGTGTGTGTGTGTGTGTGTGTGTGTGTGTGTGTGTGTGTGTGTGTGTGTGTGTGTGTGTGTGTGTGTGTGTGTGTGTGTGTGTGTGTGTGTGTGTGTGTGTGTGTGTGTGTGTGTGTGTGTGTGTGTGTGTGTGTGTGTGTGTGTGTGTGTGTGTGTGTGTGTGTGTGTGTGTGTGTGTGTGTGTGTGTGTGTGTGTGTGTGTGTGTGTGCGCGCGCGCGCGCGCGTGTGCGTGCGTGCGTGTGCGCGCGCGCGCGTGCTATTTGCCCATGTGCATTGTTCTCTTCCTACTCACAACGCCCGTATTGCCAATTAGTCATTATAATAATTCGCTTTATAACTGCATGCTCCGCGGCATCCGCATGTAACTTTAAATGATAGGATCATCCCGCTTGGGTTACTCAGAAAGATTCTTTACTGGCTTCACTCTACCTATTTTTATACTAGTTCATAGCAATCTAATTTCTTGTTGGATTAATCTATACGACAGGCCGCTTTGCCTCTTAGACCCAATGTTTAACGCTTGTACCCCTTCATGGTTTCCCGGCATGCTTTCATAGCTTCACTCTTCCAATTTCCTGCCGGCACTGTTAGCGCTGACTGCACACAAACACTTAAAGGCAGCTGCCCCTAAATTTTCGCTCACTCGGCTCAACTGTTCTTCATACATCGTTTTACTCTGCTACCCCCATTGTGCGAATAATTTCCCGTGCATGCAGTTCTGCATACATCCGTGCTTTTCATGTGAGTGCCTGAAATTAATCTATCTATACCTCTTTCATTGATGACTCGCCACACCAGTAGTTCTTACTTGATATATCCACAACACCTTTCACGTTTCATATTCAGCAGCATATTTCAGAAGGGCAAACTTGTGCCGTACAAAGTAATGATCTAAAGCTATATCGAAGTTGCTTCAGAAATTGTACAAAATGAATTTAATTTAATCAGTAAATCAATGTAAGAGACCAATCAACGGCTGACATGAATATGAGCGTTCGAATAGGATTAAATGACGAATATTTAAGGCAACTATTTCAAGAAAACTTGCTTAGACTCTGCTACGCATAAAGCCTCTTTTTAAAAAATGAAGCCTTCGCTTCTTTGTTTTTAAATTCTTCCTCAACTGCGAAAGATGAGATAGTTCTTGCTCCTAGTGGAACTACCTCCGCGTGCAATTTTTATAAATACGGAACCGGTAAACTGAACTGTAACTGCTCTTACGTTTACCATAGCTCATATGGCACAAAATATCTGCTTCCATGCCTTCTCTTATACGCTTCCCATTCTCAATTCCTTGTTAAAGTTTCACGTATCAGTTGGCAGAAAAGTTTAAGTTCTCGCCCTTATACGGGGCACCAGATATTTGTAGGAGGCCCCACTTTGAAAATGCGTTTTTTTTCTTCTTTTTTTTCTTTTTTTTTAACTAGAAATTATCGAATTGCACTACTTGAAATTGCCGGGCTTTCGCCTTTCAAGCAGCTGCCAAAATACGTCTCTGGGAGATGGTGCATAAGCTGAATCAGAAATCAGCCATTTCATTCCGATCTGGTGTTGTTTGTCACAATCTTCATGAACTGGGTGAGCTGCAACACACCGCTCCGGCTTGGCCTGGTGCATAAACCAAAGCAAATGAGATTGACAAGCGATGGAGTTTTTTTTTTGTTTTCAAAGCAGGCTGAAATGAGGGGAAGTTACTTGTGCAGTTGTTCTGTGCTTTTAAAGACCTTGCATCATTGAATTCAACCATTTCACGATGGTTTGCCTAATATTGCCACTTGTATTGTGGAACTGGTGTGGCCCCTCTTGGGAAGATGGAGACCGAAGTGCGTTGGTGGCCTTATGGCTGCAACGGGCTGTTGCTGCTCCTCGATTTTGACCCCTGACAATTGGTGGAAGTGCTGAGTAAGATCTATGCCCTTTGTCCCCGACGGAAGCGACCAGCGTAATAAAGACATCACCACGCCCACCGGCCTTCGGCCAAGCCGCCACCTGCAAGGCCTTGCACCCGAATCGGCTGCGCGCCTGAGTACGTTCGCTGGCAGAATGGCCGTCACAACAGCCACTCAAACTACTGGCCTACAGGACGCTACAGATTCTCCGTTCGTCATCGATTCGTCTCGCATTCCTCCATGGTGACTCATTTGAAGATGTTCAAGATTGGCTCGACCAATATGATCGCGTCGCCGCCTAAAACGACTGGAACGACCATCGTAAGTTTCAGGATGTATGCTTCGCTTTTGAGGACTCCGCCAAGACGTGGTTCTAGAACCATGGGTCGGCCGTCACGACTTGGCAAGAGTTTCGTAGTCAGCTTCTGCGTGAGTTTGGAAGCCCCGAGTGGAAAAAAATGATTGAACAAGCTCTCCAGTGTCGAATTCAGAGGCCCAATTAAACCGACTTTTTCGGCGCGCTGAAAAGAACATGGCCGAATCCAAAAAGGTGCGTTTTTAATCCACGATGCAAAGGAGCGGCTGTTTTCTGGTCTCGCTCGTTGCCCCCCGACAAACGTGGATAAATTTGCCCGCAATGGAACGGCCACTGCAGCAGCGCGCCGTCCAGTATATGACCATACGCTCAAAGTCACAGTCTTCAACTGTCCTAGCTTGCCACGAGATACCAATGATCATGTACTCTTGGAGTTTGTACTCCAAATTGTTCGGAAGGTATTTCAACACCTCCACATTAAGCGCAGCCAGCCGCCATTTTCAACATTATACTTGATGAGGTACAACAAGCAATGCAGCCACTCGTCCAACCACCTGCCAATCCTCCCACTTCTCTCTTATGCTGAAATTCTACGCTCACCTCCGCCCAATCCGACCCGCTTTTCTCCAGAGCCCGAACCATCCCAGCAGCGTTTCTGATCTTCTTCACCCCGTGACCAGGCCTGGCAGCCTACCCGGACCTCTGACAGACACCGCCCCCTTTGTTATCATTACGGAGAGCCAGGTCATCTAAATCGGAACTTCTCTTACCGTAAGATGCGCCGGCATGGTTTCACTCCAGACGTACGCCATATCCTCGTTATGGCGAACGACAGCACGAAATTGAAGAATACCTCACCGGCCGTCTCTCCTCCCACAGCTCACCTAGCCGCTTGTTCCGGTCGCCTTCTCCTCGCAGTTTTTCACTGAGCCGTCCTGTGTCCTCCGAGCCTGCCAGACGCAGGTGTCTCAGTCCGCGTCAAGGAAACTAGAAGCAGCGACCTGCGGTGGTGCGGCCGCTCTTGATCGCACTTCCTAACATCCTCCACTGACGGCCAGTACTACCGCTGCCACCCTGCCTGCGTTCACCGACTGTACCAAAATCGTTTCCTCCTGCCTGCCAGTGTGTGTTGACGGCCATGCGATGAGTGCAATCGAGGACACAGACGCCAATTACTCAGTTGTGGATCGGGTCCTTGCCGTTGAACTGAAAACATTCAGTCAAGCCGGTTGGAAGATACGCTACTCGAGTTGGAATCCGCGAGGCTACCTTTCCGGTATGCTTCGTTGTTTTGAGTGAGGGCTCCAGGCAACTTATCCTAGGGACTGACTTTCTTCGCGAATATGGAGCAGCAACAGCCCTTTAGGCTGCCTGCGGTAACCAATGCAGTTAGATCGCTTCGTTCTTCACAAGAGGGGCCTCACCAGTTCCACAATACATGTGACATGTGGCAGTTTCACAATACATGCGAGCGCTGCTACACCGCGTTGCAAAACGACAAGTGCACCTGCAGACGAAGTACGCTGGTGAGTGAAAGTAAACCGCTGCTGTCGGAAACTTATTCTAAGCGCATAGACACTTAGAAGCGCATAGAATTTGGAGACCCTTAGACGATAGATGTAATAGGATGTGTTTAAACAATTTGTCATGGTCATTTCTCTCTGCAAAACGTAAATTCCGTGCTCTTTAGGGCCGCATGATTAGACTGCGACTGATAGAGAGATGGAACGAAAAAAGGTAGGGGTAACATTAAGAGATAGGAAGCGTGCCGAGCGAGTCAGAGAAATAACTCAAGTTACCGACATTCTAGTGGAAATTAAGAAGAAGAAATGGGCATGGGCAGGACATGTAGCGCGAAGAAAGGATAACCGATGGGCGCTTAGGGTAACAAACTGGATTCCAAGGGAAGGAAAGCGTAGCAGGGGGAAGCAGAAAGTTAGGTGGGCGTATGAGGTTAAGAAGTTCGCAGGGGTCAAGTGGATGCAGCTAGCACAGAACCGGGTTAAGCGGAGAAATATGGGAGAGGCCTTCGCCCTGCAGTGGGTATAGTCAGGCTGATGATGATGATGATGATGATGGAGAGATTACGCAGCGAATGTAAACAGGTGACTCACGGGGCATGCCACAAATCGAAACTCTCAGCAATCAATAAAGTTGTTACCTACCTGCTTAGGCTCATGGTGAAAATCTCGCGTTAGTGAGATATGTCCGTCCGCAAGATGCGTTCACGAAATCCCGCGAGATGTATCCACGAGACGTCGCAATAGATTTTTACATCGAAAAATTTATCTGGTCAAGACGTCGCAATATGTTTTGACGTCAATAGAACTCCATAAAAAAAGACAGAATAAATTATAACTACACAAATACATATGATAGAGGTAGAAGAGAAGACAATGCATGCTTTTAAGCTCTTAAGAGAAGCTAGCTGCAATTTTGTCATTTTTATCCGACAAAGAAGGGGCCTATCCTCACTGGGTTTTTCTTGAAAAAAAAAAAAAAAGAAAATGACCGGTGAATTATGACAGCAGCTTTTTAAATAACGTCGGACATAAGCGCGGTTGCGTTGAAAAGCTTAAGTCGAATGACAGCTGAATGACACAAGAGCTATAGGTTTGGTTTGGATTGGTATGGTTTATGGGGTTTAACGTCCCCAAGTGACTCACGCTGAGAGGTGCCGAGTGGAAGGCTCCGTAAATCCCGACCATCTGGGATTCTTTAACGTGTACTGGCATCGCACAGCACACGGGTGCCTTGCTTTTCGCCCTCATCAAAAATCGGCCGCCGCGGCCGCGATTCGATCCCGCATCCTTGGGCACAGCAGTCGAGCGGCGTAACTACTGCACCACCGCAGCGGAGACACACAAGATATTTTTCTCTCAATAAATATTTCGGAAAACCCCAAGAAGTAACCAAGAACAAGTCGTCAGAGAATCTTGGCACACCGTGGAATTTCTTCAGCTCTGTTTATCATTCAGAAAATGAAATTTGGTTCACTCACGAGCTCGAAAGCGCTGTGAGATGTATTTCAATTTGCCATACATTAACCGCTATAAAGGCGATTTCCAACACTCGAACAGCTTTTCAAAGCGCTCCGTCACACTCTACCATGCCAGTTATTCCAGGAGTGGGTTAGTACTGCGTGTCTTTGCATGGAATGCAGGGAGAGCATTTAAAGAAGTTACAGCAGGTCGAATAAACACATAGGGTGAATTAATATTGTCTCAACGCATTTGTACTGAAATATTAGCCTACTGTTGAACCCAGTTAGATGAGCTGTAGCTCACTTTAGTTAGCCAAACGGTCACCCATCTCAACCGAATTATTCACAGCGGCTTCGGCGACACTATCGCTGTGAAGCTATGGGGGACAGTTATAAGCTCCTCCTTTTTGAAGGTGTGGCCCTAATCGTTTTGTCTACGGCTCATTTTGTGATTCCTAGCCCGCGAACATGTAGCTTCAGCTGGCTTAGTTACCAGTCCCTTACCTTATGCCTCGAACAACTCCCACGTTCTTATTAACATGCAGTCCTAAGCTACCATGTCATTCAGCTACCGTCGTATTTGACCATCCGACACAGGTGTAAATTCCCGCTTTAACCAATACGTACGAGCGGGCCTGCGTGACCTGGGAGTATTGTGCCTGACTCGGCATCCAAGAATCCTTGAACGCTGATTCCTATCCCATCCTCCCACTTCAAATGAACCGCCAGAGTTGGCAGCTCTTCTCAGGTTTGTCACGTCACGCGGCATCGTTAGGTCACACAACGCAACGAAGCATGGGTGCTCGGTCATGTTACCTTCCAGCTACCTCCTGTCAGAGCCATGTCTGTGGCCCATATCAGACACATCTTGGTGAGCGACTTTCTCATTAGTAGAGAGAGAGAGAGAAACGAGTTTATTTGCTCGAGCTAAATACGACGTCTGCTTAGACGCCGTCGATGGGAGTGGTTCCCTCTTCACGGGACCCATATGCATCCCTGGCCGCCTGGCCCCTGGAGATCAGGACGAGCTGGTCTTCTACGGCGGGGCTGGTTAGCAAGGTCTCCCATCGCTCGGTACCCGTACAAGATGTACCCGGAAAGGTACCAGAAGGAACGTGATTTCTGCAAGACTGAGATAGGCACGCTCCAACATGTCATTGGAGTATGCAACTTCATCAAGGAAATCCCCCCACCTCTTACCTGCCCCACTACCCCACCACCCCATCCCTCATCCTCTCATTTAGTAGAAGCGCCGCTATAAGCCGCACTGTGACTGCGTCTGTGCGCTGATTACTTGTTGTGGTGTAAGCCGACGACCACAGTACTGAGAGCAGATTTTATAAAAATTTATTCACTTAGAGCCAAGGTGTCTACATAAACAGTATAATTTGAAGCTATTGCCTGTCTTCGCTGGTCAGTACAGCCGAGAGTGCGGCCGACGACACGTCGGTGTGTTCGCGTACGGTACACCAGCCGGGCGCGTACAGCCCGCCCCAGCGCCGAGGATCACCTCGCGGATCGTCTTTGGGGTTGTCTTCGGGAATCATATCTTCCGCCAGCTTCCGCAGCCGCTTCTCCAGCCGCGCTGCGATTTGCGGCTGTGTAGCTGACAAGTCATGCCTCTCCTGCGGGTCGTCTGCGCGAGGAAGATGAGCAGAACTGGCTGAAGCACTGATAATCCTCCTGTTTATGATGATTTGGGCAGATATAACGCCATACGGACAAACACAAGTATTCCAAGCATGCTTTGACAGGGAAGGTCTTATGAGAAAAACCATACTGAAGGTGCCTTATGCGCAATATCTGTTATTTAAGGAAATAGTAGTGGGGGGGGGGGGGGGGGGGCTGTGGAAAGATGGTTAACCTATAGACCAAACATCGACGATACGCAGTATTCAATACAGCTCGTTCCAGGAGCACTATTTGTATACAGTGGCAAAACTCACAACATCGCTTTACAAATATATCTCGACATTTTGGTATCCTTGAGGAAAAGTTGGCTTGATAACCAGGAACTTTACTGAGACACGGCCGCTTTCTGTTGCCAGTAATATTCTGTTCTCCTGTGAAGAAGTGTACAGGAAAAAAAATCTTTTTCTGAACACTTGCATTCTTACTTTTCTCTTTGATTTTCTTTAGCTCATATTCGCTACAACAGGTTTCCAAGGTAGCTGAGATTAATTACTCACTTCGAATATTATAAAGTGCGCGGGAGATGTTTCTTCCGTCTAAATTTCCGCTGAGAATGTCGGAAGTGGGCTCCGGATACCACCCGTTTGGGTGCCCGCCGTCACCCAAGATGAACTTGTAGTCGCCGTGCCTGAGAAAAGCAAAGCAAAGTAAACAATGAAATCAGCCTAACACTGGCGGTAGAGCGACAACTAGCAGATGCGTAACTGAATAATGAAAGAAAAAAGAGTTTCTGTCTCTTTTTATGAAATCCTTTTTTGAATCTCAGAAGCAGACTGCTGTAGCAGCTGCCATGATCCTCATCACTAGCCTGAGCCCAATCAGACCACGACAAGACAAGCGGTTATATACACACCATTATTCTGCGCTTACCACGCCCACCTTATGCTCATTTTGTGAGCTCGTCTTTCAAGCTATTCTTCCGGCACCAAAGAAAATCTTATATTTACACATTACGTAATCAATTCGAATTACATCTCTAGTAGGTGCAGTTCAAGTTGTCTTTTCTTCGCACGACAATTATTTTTTGCATCGCATCACTTGCTAAGCTTCCCCAAGCTTCCATTCAAGTCTTTTGCTTTTTCTTTCAGTCACACAGGCGAGTTATACGCTTCCTGTTTGAAGGATGTCGAGCTGCCATTCGCTGCATTAGAACTCCTAGCAAATACACTGCAGACTGAAGGAAATATTCGTGGACGGGTATCAGGAAACAGGCAAATCATGTTAGCTAATAAGTTAAGTTTGCTAAATTCGAACAATTGAGTTTCTAACTAATGCAATTTGCTGCTTGGCCCCACCGGGGTTGGGCGTACGACTGCTGAACCCGAGAACACGGAGTTAGTCCACTGTAGTGGCGGAAGTGCTTCGATGGAGGCGAGGCACAAGGCATCCGTGTGATTTAAGTGCACGTTGGAGAGCATCAGGTGGTCAAAATTAATCCGGAGCCCTTTACTGCATTGTACATCATAGCCTGAGCCGATTTAGGACGTTAAGCCAGATAAACCAAGCCAAACCAAAGCAATTCATTGGTCGCATTTGTTTCTCTGTAAGCGCGCTGTGTCCGAATTCAGTAACCCCTTCCACCACAAATGCCTCCATATGTGCCAAACGTGCAGCACAATGCTGGCAATCAGTCCAACGTTTCTTCTAACACGCTGGTCAGATACTTTGGCTGGGAGAGATATGCTCACAAGCAAAATGAATGAAAGGTAGCGTCTCATGGTTCTTAATACTCAGGGCAGTTCATAATACTTCGAACACTTCACGGCAGATAATTTTTTTTAAGTGAAAACATTGTTTTCTCAGCTAAAGAGACAAATATAAAGCATACATCGGAGGAATCAATGTCGCATCACGCGTGAAAAGGAAAGCGGAGAGTGCCGATGAGGAGCTCACCGAGAAGTGAGATAGTTTTGCTCATTTTCAGTGTTGTAAAATTTCGCTTAGGTTCATGCTCGTATGCCAGTGGGCTGGTTGTGTCCGCCGCGAAGTGAAATAGTCTTGTAACCTTTCAATTAGGCATTATGAAACCAGCGCGGAGCGAAGGATGACGCTTGTTGAGGCGTGCTGCTCTATCAAGGCATGCGACCACCCCAAATTTTGCTTCAAACACCTGCTACCCTTAACGGTGAACCAATCTGGCAGCACTGGTGCGAGGCATACATATTTCCATATTTCCCGCATGCTGGACAAGCAATGGATCGAGATACGTCTGCAGTAGATTCATGCGGCCACCGTTGACGTTTGTACCCCATTGATTTTGATATCTAGTTAGTCTATAGCGCTTCATGGCCTCCTCTACTGGTGACATGGCTGCAAATTTTGGAATGTGGTATAACATGTCCTGCACGTCAGCTCAAAATAATGTTGCTGGGAAAAGACAATCGAATTCCTAATAGAATCCAGACCGGTAATTTTGCTTTTATTTGACGCGCAAGATATGATCATTTATTTATTTATTTATTTATTTATTTATTTATTTATTTATTTATTTATTTATTTATTTATTTATTTATTTATTTATTTATTTATTTATTTATTTATTTATTTATTTATTTATTTATTTATTTATTTATTTATTTATTTATTTATTTATTTATTTATTTATTTATTTATTTATTTATTTATTTATTTCCAAGTAATAATACACGCATGAGGAAACAGATATGGGTAAAAAGCCACAACAGCTTCCGCTGTACTGTTGACGTTTTGCTGGATTCCCCGTTCGAAATTGAGCGTGATGCTCACGCGAACTCTTTTGTCAATGCGTTTTTAATTTGCTGTATTTGAAGGTCTAGCTTACACGCTTTAATTGTCAAGAAATTGAAATACTGTAAGTTTCCTTGATATCGGAACACATGAAAGCAGGATCCATCCACACGTGCTGGATATACAAGACAAAACGTGATAAAGGATTACTTCGCTACGGTTCTGGCTACTCTAAGCTGATAACTAGATTAATAGCGTACTCCCTTGCAAAACGCAGGTCATCAAAAGAAATTGTCTGCATAAGGTTGGCGACAGCCTTAAGAGAAAATTAGTGGATACCCCGGTATCGTTTTGGCCTGAACCTTGGACAAGGACGTTGGAACTGTGAGAGGCAACAAAGAAAAATAAAAATGAAAATCGAGGAAAAGGTGCTGCCGGTCGTCATCCCCGATATACAATGAGTTTCCCACAGCCTAAAGAAAAATGCAGCCAGACATAGTATCCCTATTGTTTTCACAGCCCGAAAAAAGCTTTCGGGGCGGTGCGCAATGATGAACTGTGAATGTGACGCCTCCAGTGGGCCAACGTGCTCCATGAAAGCATGAGAAGCGTTTTGTCAAGTGTGACAGTGACCTGGTTTATCGCATACCACTAGCCTGAGCAGGGCGGTATGTGAAACAAGCAGGAGATGAAATAACAAAACGTTGGGAGAGTATTGCAACGAGTGTGGTCTGATGAACAACCCGGGTAAGCTGGCAACGCACTGCCACAGTGCCAAAATTTCTGAACCCCTTTTCGAAACGACTTCTAAAATTGCACACGCAAGAACCAAGACCGAAAGAAAGATAATAGAAGCTTTCATGGTTAAATCTTCCACAGCCGAAAAATGTGGTATCGATGTTTCCTTGTAACTGTCATTTAAAAAAAAAGTGATCCTGATGCGGCAGTCGTGGGGTATCCATATAGGGTTTCAACTCTTCGCGGGGCGTGCTTTCATGATTTGTTTTCCTGAGGGCGTGTTCTTGGCATTATTTTTTGTTTTCATGTGCGTGTGTTTTTTTTTTTGCACCCCTTGTAATCTATATTTTTTTTTTTGCATCTCACTTCTGTGTGGTGCGTGTCCTTCTTTGTATAATAGTGAAAACCTTCTTTGTTATTAAACAGTTGTTAGTTCACGCTTCGTCTTGTCTGTAGCCAGTTTATTCCGTATTCTAAAGAATTTAGCACTTCAAAAGCATCGTACGTCCTAACGAAAGAAATCAATTTGCTCCGAACATTGTTTCGCACTTTTATTAAACGCCTATCAAGCGACTGCGTCGTAGTCAACTGAAATTTACTCAGTGCAGACCACCCTTACCTGATCGCTCCCTCCAAGTGTGCGCGCCTACGCAGATTGTAAACAAACTCCTGGCGTACTTGGCGCGCATCCTCGCTTAGCACCTGCCACTGGTCCACTCCGTCCAGGTCGCCGTTTACGCGCTCTTCGCCAGCCAGTCCCAGCAGAGTCGGAAACCAGTCGACTGCGTGCACTATTCTGCACCCGACAGCATCACATAGGAATTCACGAGGACCCATAAACATTTAAACACAAATGTATGTTTGAAGAAAGTTCATTTCATAGAGCTTCACCATGACACTCCGCATCCTCTGATTTTTATCAGTGCAGTGCAGAAGCTTAGTTGTTGACGTCTATATGAATGCTCCCTGCTCATAGAAAGCAGTATTCGGAAGAAAGCTGCAGACCTGTATGTAATTTCAGCAGTCATCAAGAGGTATTTCGAGACCACATCGTAAAATAGCCTAATTAATTACACACAGACGCACGAAGCAGTTTCAAGTATTCTCATCGCACAAGATGCAGTCTTGAACAATAGATGCATGCGCACAAAGTTCTTTTACTAAACAAATACGAGGCATCACAGATTACATGTTCCTCGAGAGATGGTTTTGAAAATAAAGAATACAGTAATGAAGCATTGCTTCTTAGCATCGCTTTTAGCATGCAAGTGGCACGGACGAAGGACTGCGGACTGCCAAACTTCGGGTACAAGAAGCAGCGCCTGATCTCCATGTTAGTACTTGCGAAGATGCAGATCTTGAGAAATTATCTCTACGAAGGCAGATCAATAGAATTTTTCGAACGCTTTTATTTGTTGACTTTTTGATGTGCAATGATCACAGTAGCGCTCTCTACGACTGTATGCCACTTTATCTGCCGTGCTCTCTGAACATACCCGTAACCATATCAACGTACTTGTTGTTTGAGTAGCCGATCTTCTTTAGCAGAGGTCCTGCCACAAAAGCCGGTACCCTGGTGCCGCCTTCCCATAGTGTGTTCTTGTTGCCACGGAGTGGCCAGTTGTTTCCACCTTCAAGAATTTGACCACCATTCTGAAAAGCGCAGTAGTCAGCATGTCAGCGTATTTGGCACGTTTTCGTCTCTTTTCAAATTGCCCATTCAGGTTTGGAACAGATCGTGTAGCCGGCTTTTCGTTCATTGCTATATATCAACTCCTTGCAACAATTTTTATTGCTGATATAATTATTTTCCGCTGTTGATCAAGCATTAAGTGGTGACGAAAGGCACTTATTATTCAGATGTTCACCTGTCGCACTTAAAGAGTGCGCACCCAACCGAGTTGAACCGAACAAGGAAATGACGCATCTGCTTCAGTTTGCACTGTATTCGTCGAACAGTCAACCCTAAATCCAGTGCAGCATGACGAATGCGAAGGTACTTAATCTACTTCTATAAGAAGCAATTGCACGCGTGCGGCTCTTTGCCTCGAAGCACAGAGTACTGAGTGCCGGAGCACTGGATGCAAATGCAAAGACACACACTAACTGTAAGCTAGGAATGCAACACAGGTGCAGCTATTTAGACTCTTGCGTCCCATCGCTCTGCACCCCTTATGCGCTAGCCACGGCGACTATTGCGCAAGCAGTGCTACCGCTTAAGCACATCGCCCCAATCAACTATTGAGAGCGCCGTGAGGAGCGATATACTGGGTGTCCTGTCCCTAGTGGGACGAGAGCCAGGGCTTATTAAAAACAGGAAACATGCTGTGAGGATGAGTCTTAATACGCATTGCTTGTGGTTGCCTGGAGAAAGCACGCTTACAGCACGCCACTCTTACTTTTTAGTGTGTGCTTCTAAATGGGAATAATAGAACCAGAAGCATAGGGCACGAATTACAATATCAAAGTTTATTTTTCTTTCATTTGGCAGACAATACTGCACGCAGAAAATACGCCAGGAGACCCACACAACCTTTGGCAAGCTCAGCCTGCCTAGGGTCACCTTCCTGTGAGATTGCTTCGTTACCTACGTGATGCTTGAAAGCTCCCCGCGGGGGGCGCAAGATGTAGCCGATAGAGAGCACACCTGGTTCGTACAAGGTGTACCTCCTCCTGCAAAAGACCCCACAGGCATTTTGTATGCCAGAGTGTGCATCTCAAGTGCCACTTTTGTCCCGGCCGTGGGCTCTCATCGACGTCACGTGCGACCTCAATCCTTACGCGGCCTGTCCACGTTGCTCTGCTGATCATTTCCGGTTTCTCATGAGACTTCAGCGTTTTTCAAACTGCTGTTTTCTTGGTCACTTCAGAAAAACATTGTTTTTGTGCTT
>NC_139344.1:144085954-144120954 GCF_055883805.1 Amblyomma maculatum | reverse complement strand
GCGAACGCTGTGCTAGAACCCTCTTACGCTATCTATGGCTTCAAGACTGCCAGAACCGAGACCCCCGTAAGCTACAAGCAGATCAATTAAGGGGAAATGAGGGTGCTCGTTATAATACATGAAGGAAAGAAGCTAACAGTCGGCGAGGCCAAGGAAAGCGTTGGGGATGGTACTTTATGTGTGTGTGTGTTTTTTTAATGTTTACTTGGATAATCACAGGGATTAGTAATGTAATCTATTTAGGGGAAATATAATTAAACACAAAGTAGAAGAAAAAACAACGTGCCGATGGTGGGAACCGAACCCACGACCTCCGAATAACGCGTCCGGTGCTCTTCCAACTGAGCTACATCGGCCGCTGTCCCCCCTGCTACTTTCTTGGGTATTTATGTTGTCTGTATACGCTTGAGAGTGTTCACCAGCGCCACCCTCAGCCAAGGCGGCGGACGTGGAACGTCCTTTGTTACAGCCAACGTCACGTAGAACGTGATCAAGAGGGAGGGCGAACGCTGTGCTAGAACCCTCTTACGCTACCTATGGCTTCAAGACTGCCAGAACCGAGACCCCCGTAAGCTACAAGCAGATCAATTAAGGGGAAATGAGGGTGCTCGTTATAATACATGAAGGAAAGAAGCTAACAGTCGGCGAGGCCAAGGAAAGCGTTGGGGATGGTACTTTATGTGTGTGTGTTTTTTTTTTTAATGTTTACTTGGATAATCACAGGGATTAGTAATGTAATCTATTTAGGGGAAAGATAATTAAACACAAAGTAGAAGAAAAACAACGTGCCGATGGTGGGAACCGAACCCACGACCTCCGAATATCGCGTCCGGTGCTCTTCCAACTGAGCTACATCGGCCGCTGCCCCCCTGCTACTTTCTTGGGTATTTATGTTGTCTGTATACGAACCTTGAGAGTGTTCACCAGCGCCACCCTCAGCCAAGGCGGCGGACGTGGAACGCCCTCTGTTACCGCCAACGTCACGTAGAACGTGATCAAGAGGGAGGGCGAACGCTGTGCTAGAACCCTCTTACGCTACCTATGGCTTCAAGACTGCCAGAACCGAGACCCCCGTAAGCTACAAGCAGATAAATGAAGGGGAAATGAGGGTGCTCGTTATAATACATAACGAGCACCCTCATTTCCCCTTCATTTATCTGCTTGAAGTTCAATTTGAGTATGGCGAGTATACGCAACGTGAAGCGCCGCAGGGTGTGGCCATGTATGTACTCCTGTGGCACTTGCGCTATGCCTAAAGAGAGGAGAATGGCGAGCCGACTGTCCTTTTCTTATCGCGTTTTCTTTCTGTGTCGCAAAAATTGTGTACTGTGAACAGACTCTAATTTGTAATAAGCAATAAGCTACGTGAGAATTTATTTTATTTCCTCAGATAGGAAAGATTTCAAATAGCACATATTTCAGAGGAAATACTGTGAAGATTTTTTAACTGATTGTGACTAACCTGTTCTTTTTTATGCCCCTTCTGCCAGAGCTTTATCTGGGGCTCCAGCGTGAGTAAATATAATAAATACCTTGACAAAATTCACTTTACCACGAACCTTCTAACCTACGGCAAACAATGCAATCTTTCAGTCTGAATATGCGGTTGTTTCAAATTTCTGGGTAAAAAATTAATAAGCATGCCAGCAAAAGACACTGATACTAAGATAATGAGGGTCTATTTGTTGAGTGAGTTATGTTTTAACTTCAAGCTATTGCACAAATCTTTACTGTATTTTTAACTCTGCTCGAAAGTTCTTCCGGCGTACACATTCGCAGTGCTGGAAGCTAATATTGTGATCTTCTTAATAGGCCCGGCACGCTGAGTAAACATAAACGCATGTAACCCTCAGAGAGGACGTTATTTCATGTTCTTGGTTTAAGCGGGCGAAGTCTCTCCTCCAACTCCTCATCCCCTTGAAATGAAACAGATTGTGGACTTCTTCAGCCAGTTTAGCTTTCCGCACAATTCTTACAAGTTTCGTGAGTATTGTGTTTTTGTACAAATGAGGAAGGCGTGTTAGCTCGAAGAGCTGAGCGAGGAAACAGCACGGAGGAAGGAAGGAGCCACGCAACAAGGCCAGCGTGTCCCGGAATCCACGAGGTAAAGATAAGAGTCTACGCGTAGCTGGTCAGTACAGCTATCTTTGCCACATCGACGAGCATGTCCTGAAATGGAGTTTGCCTCCTGAGCAGCGGCTCTTTTAAACACTCGACTTTGCTCGCATGCATCCTTACGCTGTGTGTTTTGTCGGCCTGCATAGAAAGGACGTATAGCCTTGAATTCCCCTGCTCTTTTCCAGAACCAGTAAAAGGGCATCCCGCAGTTTCCTTTTTATATTTACTCGATGTATAAAATCATAACGTTGTCTTGGCCAAAGGTCATACTTCCTCCCTCTTTTCGTATATCAAAGTCAGATTCAGGTTTCCTTTTCCGAAATTTCTCACGCACGTAGTAATAATGAAAGTATAGCTTTCTAGGGTAGCGAGAATTTGTTTTTAAAGCTTTTCTTGCATTCTCACCGGGTATATAAAACTAGTGTAGAAATTTAACGCACGCCAGTTTTGAAAAATAATAGCGAGCAAGCAGGGAAATATTGCGAAATACTTTCCCAAACATATTAGTAGAAGTTGCTTTAGCTTCGAGGCCTAAAAGAGTTAAGCTTTTGAAGTTTGTTTTCAGCTACAGACGAGTCATCAAAACTATAAAAGGAAATCAGGGAGGTGCATTTTAAAACATACAAGCCTGCCGATGTAGCATCTCTTCAAGTATTGATTGCTATTCGCCACGAGATCAAACTAGAGGTGGGGCCACCGTCGCTCCGAGAGTGTGGATCGGCAGCTGGCGGCACTCGCAGAAACGTACGCGGCCCTAGTTTGTTTCCTAGTTTACGACGGGTTTTCTGGTGCAGAAAACGTGCCCGATGCAACGGATGACTGGTTTTCTGCTTATAGTTTCGCAATTATGAAGAAAAATTCGTATATTATGGCTACGCTGCGGAAAAGAAGCGCTAACTATAGAAAAATTCTAGCAGGCACTTTGGGCCAAAAGAGTACGATGAAGCGAAAGCCATTACAGAGCGATGGATCGTAGCCCTCCACTACGACACCTCTATCTCCCTCTCTTCTTTCACTCCCACCTTCCTGTTTTCCTTTACGGCGTGGTACATGTGTCCGCGGAGAACTGTGACAGATACTGCGCCTTTTCTATCCTGTAAATTAACTTCAAACGCCGCTGATGCCTGCTGTACTAACGCCTCCTAGACATCTGGGTCTGCTCATGTTTGCTGTGTGGTGCGGTGTTTGAGGAAGCGCCAAATGAAAGACGACACACGAACGCCTGGATCGGACGCCCGGCGGGGTCAGCTTCGTATATGCATGAATCGCCCAGTGACGTCATGACTAGTCGTGACGGTACATGGCGCTCCCCTTGTCGAACGCAACCAGCATTCCTTTGAACGCATCAAAGCTCACCGAAGTTCTATAATTAGTTTACAGGAAATTAAAGGCGCCGTATCTGTCACTCGCAGAATCCCGCTATCCTCACGGTAAACAAGGGGCATTATGATGACAGTTTGGCGATCCGGGGTGTGGCGCAGTTGGGAAAGCGCTCGGCTAGGGATCCAAGGAATGGAGGTACTATTCCCGGTGGAGACAAGGTTTATTTATTCGTTTGTAATTATCCCCCTCGAAAGTGTGACAGCCTCAGCCGACAGCTCCTGCTGACAACGCAACCACCCATTTTTAGGATTAGTTGACGTCAATTTGCACGTGTTTTGCGCTGTACCGCGTTCACGGGCCTGGAATTTTTGTTAGGCCACACATGACAGAAGACAGTTCTTTTTTAAGGCGAAAGCCTTTTATGCCTTTTTTTTCTTTATTCCCTGGCCTTGAAACGCTACATTTCACGAAAACAAAATCACACATAAAAACCTTTAATGCCCCATCGCTGTCAGCAGAAGCTGTCGGCAGAGGCTGTCGGCAGAAGGTGTCACGCTTTCGAGGGAGATAGTTAAAAATAAATAAATAAACCGTGTCTCCACCGGGAATCGAACCTCTATCCTTTGGATCGCCAGCTGAGCGCTTTACCAACTGCGCGATTCAATTTTTTTTTCTTTTTCTTTATTGCCTGACTTCGGCAGGGACCACAATACACAGAACCACTTACAAGGCACAATGGGCAATCATTAATACAATAATAAGCCAGGTGGGTTGTGGCGTCATCATGCTAAAAATTCTCTTAGGGTCACTAATGGCTCCAATCTTCCGAGCCACTTGGGAGCTTCAGGAGCTAGTTTCTGAATTTCAATATATCTATTCATGCCTTCCCGAAAATAGATCCGTGCTGGCCGTGCGTCAGGATCGCAATGGTATTCTGCCATTCTCGAGCGCCAAATACAGTGGAGGGCCATTCGCATAATAAGGTCAAATGGCACCCCATCCTCATTCTCTACTGGCAAGTACCTAATACCATGCGAGTCTAATGGAAATTCCTTTTTTAAATTCCTTTGTAAAATATCCCAAAAGTATACCCCTTCCCAACAATGTAGGAAAACGTGGTCTATAGTTTCTCGCTGTTTACAAATTAGGCAATGCGAACCCCAAGGTAAAAATAAATTCTTTCTTTCCAAGAACTTCTTTACTGGCAGTGTTTCCGTGTGTAACTTAAAGAAAAAAGTTTTTGCCTTTGACGGCACCTGCATCGCCTTCACCCGCTTTAGTACGTCGCGTCCTGGTCCTCCACTGTATAAGGCCCTGTACATTGGTATGGGAAGAACTACGTCACACAAATCCTTGCACAGCTTCTTCCTGCTAACACAAGATAAATATTCATATGAAAATCGAACAGACAGGAATCGCACACTCGCGACAACTTCTCTAAAATAACCAAAAGTGCCTCCCGGTACACTTTCGGTCGAGACAACAAAGTTCGCAAACATGACCTTGACAACACCAGTAAAGTACTTGGGCGTCCCACTAGATAGTTATCGCGATAGCGAATCGTACTGGAGGACACAGACTCAAGCCACGCGGGAAAAGGTGGAGGGGTGGAAAGGGCAACAATTGTCAGTTTTCGCCAGGGCCACAGTGTGCAATATGTTTTCTTGTCAAAGCTGTGGTACGTGATGCAAGTGTTGCATTGTGCAAGGATGAACGTACAGAGACTGCACCGGATATTTGCCATTTTTGTGTGGGCAGCAGAATGGAACGATGTAGCCGGACCAGTTTGTTTAGGCGGGTGAAGGACGGTGGACTGGGTTTGGGGCATTTATTTCTACGACAGATTGTCAGCAGATTTCTTTTTGTTCGCGATGTAAGAGATCCATTTTTGCGTACTGTGTGCCAATTAAGGCTCGGAAATGCACTGCCAACTGCGCGATTCAAAGTGGTGATTCATGCGCGTCACACCCCGGATCTTGAAGCGTTCATCATAATTCCGCTTGTCTACTGTGAGGATAGCGGAATTCCGCGAGGGACAGATACTGCGCCTTACCTTTCCTGTAAACGAATTATAGAACGCTGGTGAACTTTGATGCGTTCAGTGGAATGGTGGCTGTGTTTGACAAGGGGCGCGTCATGTACCGTCACGACTGGTCATGACGTCACCGGGCGATTCATGCATAGACGAAGCTGACCCCGCCGAGCGTCCGATCCAGGCGTCCGTGTGGCGCGTTTCATATGGCGCTTCCTCGAACGCCGCACCACACAACAAACAGAAGCAGACCCTGCGGTCTAAGAGGCGTTAGTACAGCAGGCATCAGCGGCATTTCAAACTTATTTACATCATTAAAAAGGCGCTGTATATGTCACAATTCTCCGCGGACACATGTACCCCGCCGTAAATGAAGGTAGGAAGGTGGGAGTGAAAGAAGAGAGGGAGATAGAGGTGACTTAGTGGAGGGTTAGGATCCACCGCGCTATAATGGTTTTCGCCTCATCGCATTTTAGTGGTCAAAAGTGCCCTCGAGAATATTTTTTTACCATTATATTTAGGTCACAACTATTAGTTCGAGCGAATGTGATTATGTGTATGGCAATGCTGAGCGTATGATATTACCGCGGCTAATACGCTACCAGTTTAATGAAACGAGTACAGACTTGGCAATTTAGACATAAACGTCCTCCGCCTTTTTGACAGTACACGATCGTGAAGACAACGCGATTCAAAACCCAAGAAATTACCTCACAATAAGCTAACGTAAATCTGCTTCATTTAGATAGGCAGAACCGACTTCGGAAGCTCCACTCCAAGTGCACTGAAATTGAAACAAGAGAAGGAATAGCGTATTTTAGAGATTTTCTCACACGCTTCTGACCGCTGTTGGATATACCAGCCCCTCTTCTACGGACGCTGACTAGAAACCGCTTTCGTAGGGACAAACATTCATAACCTCAAAAGCCACTTCTTTTATCGTTCAGCTTTATTTAGTATACTCAACGAAGTACCGAAATGACTAATCCGAACTAACCAAGCTTGCGATAAACAGTTCATTATATTCCGGATAACTACGCATTTATTTATGGGATTAATTATCTCATTTTGGGGGTAAAAGCGGAAAATAACTTTTTCGAATTTTTTATTTTTCTTGTTAACGTAGAAAGACGAGCTAGTTGGTCTTGATAAGTAGAATGCATATTTTCTCAGCGCAAAATTATAGACAGGACGTCCCTTGTCTATCTCCTTCTCTCGTCTTGTCTATAATTTTGCGCTGAGAAAATATGCATTCTACTTAATATTCTTGTGCGGTGAAGATTGGTAGAACATCATCACCTATCTAGCTTTACATAAATCGACTGAGCTGAAATTATACCATGTGAACAGAGGACCAGAGGTGTACTTTTCAAATTTCTAGAGATATGCGCCACCGCGCAACACCCAGCGACTGCACTATGTGACTCACCTAAATATGCTCGTCCTTATCTTTAAGCATTGTTTTTTACTAATAACATGAAAATAAATCTCCTTTCAGTTTTGTTAATGACATAGGGCAGAAACTAGACCATGGGTACCTAGGTGTAAAATCAAAGTAAACCAAAGTTTGGGTACCCGTCATCCTTTCGGTAACATAGGCAATGCTTCCAGAAATGGGATCGGAGACGAGACCGATTCAGTACAGATATCTTGCATATGATATGGTAAAAAGAAGACATTTGGTCTGCATGTTAGCTCAGTGGCGTTTTGGATCATTCGCAGCCGACATGAGCGGCTAGGAGCTGAGCAAGTATGAAGTAGTTCGACTCACATCACTTGTAAATATGAGTAGAGTGTTGTTCCAGTACCCGTAGTTCACCAGGGTCTTCTCGATCCTTCCCACGGCTTCATCCAAGGCGTTCAGCATACCTGAAAGAGCAAAGTTTAAATGGTTAAAATGCTTCATCGTATAGACAGTTGGCGATTTTCACGATGCAATACTCGTGTTCACATAAAATCAAGAACAGATAAAAACGCTTGTTCTGAGCATGTATTTTTTTATTGTTTTATTTCAGCTTTAATTGATCTCATACGGTAATCACAAGAGCACTTGACTGAAGAAAAGAAACCGCTCTTTATGAAGTCGTGTTTTTTTATCTGAATCCAAAGGAGACTAATGATATATATACTTATGACAAAGCATCAAACAAAAATAATTTGTAAACGCCGAGCCATCGAGAAAAAAAAAGCTAGGGCATGCCCCGCACATTTCTAAAAGCCAATTCAAAGAGCGTTATTAAGCCACCTAAAATAAAGCCAGTCATTATCAGGTTTTTCCAGTATAAAAGAATGTATAAGCGACGACCCAAAGCATTCAAGTTTCTTGTTGTATTTCGAATGATACGTGTGTTCAGAAATTTAGTGTCCTTTTAATATCCCCAAATAATGATATAGTTTGTTTTTTTGCCACCAAGAAATCGGAAATGCGCACCATTGCTCGTTTTGCTTGAGTGGCAGGATGAATAAATGAACGAATTTGTAAAGCTAGAAACCTGTATTTGCGCACCTCAGAAATTTGGTTTTCTTGCAGCAATGAAATTCTTATGTACGGGAGCGATCACATACCTACCACAAAAAAAAAAAAAAAAAAAAAAAGAATTTTAAAGAAAGTCTTCGATTTAAACTAGTAAATAAAATGGACGTTTCTTTGGGGTTACAATTTCTGGATCAAAGCTGTAAAAATTATTAAGGCTATGTTTTTCACTTAAACCGAGTGGACAGCGGCTTCGCCTGTGTGCACCAATCCCTTTCAGCGGCAATGTTTATCTGAATTTGCGAACACAGAAAACTTCGTAAGTGTGAACAAGTTTGCTACCATTCTTTTAACAGTGTCCATCTCGCTGATCTTGAGGGCTCAACATCTGCCTACTCTTCAGATTAGAAACCAAAATCATAACAGATATATAAGTCATGCCTCGAGAATGACTATGTTATCCCATTAGCGTTCTGAGAAGGAAAATAGAAGTTCGTGAAACTAGGCAGATAACCTATCGGAAAACTGATTTCCTAAAGGAGTCACGCACCACAGAGCAGTCGACGGTTCGAGTTGTTGTACTTGACGCAGGGGACCTCGTACTCTGGCGGGACCTGGAGTGGCGCGTGCACAGCTTGAAATGCCAGGTACAGGAACAGCGGGCGATCATCACTTGCGTGAGCAGCGAGCAGGCTTATCGTGTCGTCAGCCAGCAGCTCCTGCACCCAAGGTACAGATACATGCGCCTCTTTTTATTTTGGTTTGCAAAAAGAAAAAAAAAACGAAATCAAGATGCCAGTCTTTTCACACAGTCAAAACCTTACACCTATTCATTTTTAGGTGCTCCTTTATAGCAATCTGCTCCTCTAATGATATTCACGGCGAATCGAAGGATTTTCGAAATTATCAGAACGCCAAGGAATACGACGTAATCCGCATCGTAAACAATCGTATAACGACCACAAGATAACAGGGGCAGAAACCAGATAGAGAACATAAATTATGTCTAAATTGGTATACTGCACGACTAGTGGGCACGAAAAGCAATATAGAGCCTATATACCAAAGTGATAGCTATTAATCCGAGAGCATTATACGTCCCATTACAAGAAATGCCTGCAGCGTTCGTTATTTTGTTGT
Source organism: Amblyomma maculatum (assembly GCF_055883805.1). Taxonomy (NCBI): domain Eukaryota; kingdom Metazoa; phylum Arthropoda; class Arachnida; order Ixodida; family Ixodidae; genus Amblyomma; species Amblyomma maculatum. The sequence goes on along the minus strand of NC_139344.1, from coordinate 144,111,868 downwards.
GCTATGTATATGTAGCGACTTGGTCATGAAACAAAGCAAGCCGAGCTTCCACGATACATCGATGGGTGCATGAGACGCATCCAAGACCAAAGCCACAACAGCTACTTGAGTACGTATGTTAGTGTAAATATACCTGCCACTGGCCGATTTCTTGTGCCGGTAATTTTCCCAAATTCCGTATCAAAATTGAGATGCAGCTGTTAATCGTACAACGTCCAGGGTGCTGTTACGACTTATCGTGACATATAGTATACACTTGTAAAGGAAGTTGGAGGCTAGCGCGCGAAAGAGATTCTTGCCGACTTACAGACGTCATATATGTATCTCCAATTGTGCGCCTTCGAGCCGAGGTTTCAGTGATTTTGACTCGCAGACACCACGTGAAGCATGATAGACTACGTCAAAGACGTAAGCACACGCACACCGACAACAATACTAGCAAAATAAACATTAATACATGCTGAAAACCTCACCTGAAAGGATTTGACGCGTCGAACTATAATGATTTCGTATTTATGTATTTATGCACGCAAGCAGTATTAAGTGTCTCTGCTCATTTTTTTTTTTTTCTCCCGCCACATTCGGTTACGTGTAAGGAAATTTTATCTCATCATCCAATACACACAATGAGAGAAACTTTTCTTATATTTAACTGACCTGCGTTGGTCGATGCACGCCAAAAAACATCAAAAGATGTTAGTTTGTGAAATCACAGTAATTCTCATAACTGCCCCATGACCTGGTGAAAACTGCAAGCTGAAGAATTAACGTAATTTTAGAAAGACTCCATGTTTTTTATCAGTAAACTGGGACTGAAGGTTGCATAGTGTCCGTGCGCTTGATCTATTTGTTACGAAACAGTTACCATTGTTTTTCCCTCTATTGAACGCATAAACGAAATAAACGAGACTATAGCCTCGTTCATTTGTTTTCCTGTAGGTGCCAGCACTGCGCCTGCGGGAGCTGCTAACACTGCCTTATAATACGCACAGTGTTTATTGCCAATACCTATGAAGCTATAGGAAGACGCCCAAACCTGAGCAGACCTTTGTCGCTGGTAATTCGAAATCGGAACAGCCGTAACTTTGGCGGATATTAACGCCGCATGCAAAGTGATTATAGGTGTACACGCGACAGCGTTCAGGCACTCCGCCCCAACAGCCCTAAAGCATGCAAGCGGAAGACGCACCGAGGAGTAGCGGCCGCGGGCGTCCCATCTAGGCGTCACGTTGGAGCGATAGTCAAACCCTTCCATGACGCCGCCAGCCCAGTTGATGTGCAAGAAGTGGTCCTGGGAACCCAGGTAAAAGCCGGAAAAGGAGTCGAAGCCACGAATGGTGGGCGTGTACGACCAGTTGCAGTACCCCAAGTGCCACCTGCGGAGACTTTGATATCGGTGGTCCGCTCTCCAGATCAAAAATAATCTCTAACGGTACCACTGGTAGCCTTTGCTGAGTTGAACAGTGTGATGGAATTTGCTGATTTAATAACGCATAGATACCTCGTTCAAGGAGGACAAAGAGGTAAACGTGAACATATGCTGTTATTTAAAGATAGGCACGCGTTATTGTAGTTGGTTTGGCTCTTGAATCACCGCATTGCAAGTAGAGAAGGCTTGACAATGATAGCTGCATAGAAGAATTTATTTGCAATAAAAGCAGTCCACGTTCTTGTGCGCGTCGTCACTAAAACATACACGTTTCTCTACTAACCAATTATACTTTGGCCGACCGGGTAGCCAAAGAGGGTGCGTTTGCGTAAACATATCCTGCATGTGGCTTTCCCTATAGAAAACAGAAAACACTCAAAAAGTCTTTTTTTTTTTTTTTTTTGCACTGCAATCGCAGGTTTTCTCATGCGCAGACACTTTCCCTTTCATGTAGGAGCAAGCTTTGACCAACTACAGCATTCGCATGCAGTTTTATCCATTAATTTCTTTCCACGTGTTTGTGACGTGCTTGAATCGTTTTCATTTTTCTGCACGTCTTACAGCAAATTTTGAAGCAGCTTGTCAATGATTGCGCAGCGCCATCTATAAAATGAGTCTGGTAGTGCATGTGTGACTTCCCGACAAAGTGAAGGTCGGCATATGCCAATTCCAGGTACGGTAGATATGAGTCTCTAGATATGTTCCCACCTTTAGCGAGAGAAATTTCCATCAAGCACAAACATGCAACTGTTACTCTTATCTACCACTCAAGTGGACAATTGTAGCAAGGTTTGCTGCGCGAGCGACTTCATAAACTGATTAGCTGATTACCTCGCTTCGGCAGGGACTGCGTATGATGAATAGGAAGCACTCGAAAAATTTGCAGAAAGCACTAAATGTCCACATGCAAAAGCAATTAAAACACTCTTTTTGCTGCTTAGATCACGCATATGTTATCTTTGTTACTTCTTTCGTAGAAACTGGGCGAAAAAGCAGTCTGCACGCGTGCTTTTTATTTGCCACGTAACTCGCACAGTTGGGCGTAATAAACAAATTTCAAGCATGGCTAGCGCTCCAGTTTCATGAACTCGCTAGCTGTAATATTTCTTGTTACGCTTTTAAGGTGCTAACGATAAGTTTTTTCCTCATAAAATACAACGCACTAGAAATAAAGCTTTTGAGGTGTAGGTCAACCATTACATTACTTCTACAATTATGTTACAGTACCAGCGCTGCTATTACGCAGTGTACGTAGCCTACGTGTCACGAGCCTGTTCGGGCCCGCGAAGGCTCCTGGTACTCACTAAACGTATCATTAGTACTGTCCACCGCTAAAAAAAAAAAAAAAAAAGAGGTTTAACTTAGTGACACCCAAGATCAAGCGGCAGCTTGAACATGGTACATATTCTCAGATTCTCTTCAGCCAAACCTTTCCAACAATATATAACTCGTAATGAAGTGTAAAGCTTAATTTTCAGTCAGAGCAAAATTGATTACCGGTAATTAGTCGAAGCCAACTATACAGGACATAATCTATCTAACGATATGTGCCTTGATATTGTAAAGTTTATTTTTTTTTATCACAGTTACAAAATAACAGTTTTTTATTAATATCAGGGAGCAATTACTCATTAACGTCCAACCGAGCGTAGCCATATGGTTATAAAGGAAAGTACAAAAATTTCACAGAAACTTCATAATTAAAGAAAAAAATCATTCTTGTCAGGAATTCGAAACCGGGACCATTGTCTATCAGGAGCAGCCACTCCACCAACTGAGCTAACCAGGATGGCTAGTATTCAGATGGTAGGGCAAGAGAAAATTTATCAATAACTCGAAGTGGGAACGGCGCTTGTCCATTGTTTTTAGGGGAATCCCTCAAAGTGAAGTAGATTTCGGATAAGTAGTAATCAGTCATTAATGCCCACCCGAGCGCAAACATACTAATCATTCCCCTTGAGGGATACCCCTAAGAGCATTGGAGAAACATTAATTTATTATTACCTAAAATTTTCTAAGTGCATTTTTACTCGACATAAGTCATCTATTGATATATAACTTGATAAAATTTTAAGCACAATTAATAAAGTGACGGCCATTAATTAAGGCCCGCAGTTACCCAAAGGAAATTTATATACCCTATCCAGCGATATATCCAACGATGTACTATATGCTAAACGAAATGGAGTTAGACCTACAATTATTCATATACAGATGTATTCAACATAAGCTATCTAACAATCTATGAAGTGATGATGTACCATAACGTTCAAGATGTGATTACACTTAACTAATTAACCGTAATTAAAACGCGTAATTAGCAAAGCGGTCAGTTCATCAAGTGACCATAAAGCGGTCAGTAAGTTATGTGGTGATGAACCAGTTTACCACAGCGCATTAAAATATGCGACAGAACTGTGGCTGGAAGTCAGTTTGACCTCAACTGAGCTTGAAGTTCATCCGGCACGTTTCCAAGCATTCGCCGAAGTTTTACCTGGAGTTATAGCTCTAAAAGAAGGGAAGTTTCCTAGGATGCCTACTTCCCCAAAGCATGCGTCGAGTAGCCACGGCGGGAAAGCTCCTCTGACAGAAGTGGAACATTCATGGTTAGTCCAGTGGGTTCCAAAGGATCTAGCACGTGACCCTGAGAAGAAAAAAAAGCAAAGCAAAAAAGCCAAAATATTTCATCGCGTGTTTCTCATGCTGGAAGAAAGAACTCAAGCTGCAAGAAGAGTGCTTACCTGCCGCCCAAGTTTGTACGGGTATCTGCCGGTCATGATTGCAGCTCTTGTTCTAAGAATACAGGTACACAGAACACATTTTTACTGTGGGAAACATTCCACATAAAGTTAAATGACCGTACAAAAAGCTTCTTGGTCGCTAGATGCCTGCTTCATGGCAATCAATACCCGATATTAGATAATCCGAATATAATATTTCAGAAAACTTTACTTGTCGTACGAAATATGTCTTGGAAGAAGGGAACCCTGCCCCTATTTTTCAAGATTTAAGGGCTCAACATCCGCTTCAACGGTGAAGTCCTTCCTAGTCCTAGCATAAAATATACCATCTCAGGCATGATTTAGAGTCGATTGATCAAGCGAACGTTCACGACAGAAAGTTATGAAATCAACTTGTCTCGTAAATATAAGGCCTCCATAGCAGGTCAAAAATGAATCATTACAAGCTAGCGCACGTATATCGCAATTTAATGTGACTAAAGGTGTCAGACGATGCAGAGCGCTGCCAGAAAAAGGTCAGAGTCGCTAGCATTACTACACTTATGAAAATCACATGGCGATAAATAAGGGAGATCATTGTTTAATGGGCTCGGCGCATTATTAATCAAAATATGTACCCTCTTTCCTCACTTAACACCCCTTCTGTGAGGGCATTTACGGTACATGAATAAATAAACATTCGCGTATAAAAAATACTTTTGAAGAGAATTTTTTTTTTTCTAACATAAGACACTGTCCAGGAAGGGAAGTTTTTAGTTCCCATCCAATCTACAAAGTCAAGAAATGTAGAAAGTGTGACTTTGGTAAAGTTTTATTTAGCGATTTTTATAAGCGAACTGAATATGAGGAATGTGTGGAGACATGCACATCCCGTTTTGAAGCGAAAACTTCACTACGCCATGTATTAGAAAAGGTCAATCCAACCTGGCAGGCTGCTTGACGTTGAATGAGTCAGAGGTTAAAGGGAGGATATATAATTTCACCATGGCACCACCTATGCTGTACCACCACTTGACCTTTGACCTTGACCTTTGACGGCAGATACAGCATCACGTGTTTCCTCTTGTAGTTGACGGCGTCTTCGACTCCGTAGTCTCGGCATTTAGCTGCTGCAAAACCATGCCTGCCATGTCTAAACATAACCAAAGCAAAAGCAAGCGAAACGATGCTTTCACTTCCTCTAACTAGGTCTCACAGGGTTAAGCCTCAGCCATATTATGGTTGAGTGGAACATTCGTCTGTCGTGTTGTACTATAAGCAACCGTCAAAAGTTTTACATAAACATTTTGTGTCATTCCTTTGGAAAGCAAACATGAATTGTATTGAGAAAAACGTCCATCTCAGTCAATACTAACGGAGTGCACACAGGTTGTGCGTAGTACTGCTCCAGAATGACTCCTTCAGAAGCGAGCCGAGCGATATTCGGGCTGAAGAGGCCCGCGTTGTGCCATGGAACGTCATTCCACCCTGCATTGAGGTGTTCTCGTAAGGCATTCTTCAGTAGACGCTACGTAGAAAACACTGCCTAGGCGTACGGTTGAATATCGTCTCCGGTTAAGAAAAAGGAACCAGTTTTTTTTTTAACGTCGTTTTCCTGTCCTCTGGTTTCGATTGGAGTGCAAGCGGCGGTAGAGACAAACAGCAGTCGGTTAAATTGAGGTCAAGAAAGGCGCGCATAATGCTCGCTTGCAACTAACTCATTCGTATCATTTTGGGAGTTAAAAAGAAGGCGCAAAATATATATTTCATTTGCCAAATTTGGCGACTTGAAGCCAGATGTCATTTTTGTTTCGTTCGGCCAAGGCATAAGGCAAAAAGTTACCTTACAGCAGCGTTGTGTGCGCCAGTCACAGCCATGTGCTATATATACAGAAAGTCGATGTGATTCGGCCATTTATTTGAATTCACCATTAAAAAGATCGCTTCCTATTGCTAATGTTACGGCGACAGCTGTATGTACAAGCCCCGTTCGGGTCGTCATGGTCGTCCCTGCAAGCTGCAACCCAACAGCCCCCCATGAGTACACCCCCTGCAACCATGGCTGCTTACAACACCTAGCTACTGAAGCACTGTCAGCAAAAGGAATTCACTGTGGCTTACCTGTAGAACTACTGCTAGTGTACAGGCATAAACGCAACAGACGCCGCTCAAATTTAGCTTATCACAGGGGTAAATGTGTCTGGATGTTTGTTTCTCAACGAAACCATATATTAAACGCATCAGGAAGATTCAAAGGAGAGTAAAGATATATGCGAGAAGGGGAATTCATGCTTCATGAATATTTCTCGTTCAACCTAAGTTTCCAATGCAAATTTTGTCTGTTACAGTCTCAGTCCTTGTACGGTGCTGTGTTTGCCTAGCGTACAGATTTATGCGTGACACTGCAACCTACCTTCAAGTGACTGCGGGTTCAACACACCAATGATGTGCTGAATTCAACGGAGCATTTGCAGCACTGGCCCGTCCTTGCAAAAATATGTTTTTTCGATCTACCTTCTGTTAGAACAGCGGAAGTCAATTATAAGAATTTTAAATGTACATTGAGTGCAGGATATTGATCAACACTACAATAGAACTTTGCATTATTGTTCGGAATAAGCTCTTCAAAAGGGGTTTCCCAAAGCCATTCCAATTCTGTTAAATACATGCTTACCTTTCCTTAAGTATGGAATCCACTTTTTTTATTTATCTCTACGAGATCACAGCAATGAATACCGAAAAACGAAGGAATAAGAGTCCATCTCTCTTACCTTCTTCTTTTAGCGTAATTCCTTGAAAGTTCACAAAAATACCCTCTTGCAAGTAATATATTTTATTTATTTTTGTGTGCGGCTTACCATTTTTGTAGTTTGGCACCTACGGTGGATAAATATTTTCACATCTTTGAATATTGATATAATTTCCTTTATATTACAAAATGTTCGCTTCCAAAAATAGACAAGTTGCATTAATTCGCAGCTGGTACTGCCTAACATAGGACCGGGTTAATTGAAAGAAAATGGGAGAGGTCTGCACCCTGCAATGGGTATATCCTGCTTATGATGATGGTGATCACTGGCTAGTAGTAGGAAAGTGTGTCCTTCAGACACACTTTCCTACTGAGTGTGAATTTCCTGCATTTTTTTTTTCATTCCGTTTCATATTTATAAAACATCCATCACCCCCCCCCCCCCCCACCGCCCACCCCCTTTTTCTTCGGAACATATGAATACGGAACGGGCACGTTGAAAAGGAACACATAATTAGAAAAGTTTTTGAAGGCGCGAAAGGCTCTCAAAATTGCTGCATAAAGGTTCGCCGTATGATCACCATGCACCGCAGTCACACCACTTTGGTCCCATAACATCCACTACTCATTTCCAGCAACTATAAAGCACCAACAAGAAGGAAATCACTATTATTGCATCTTAAAATAAAAAAAAAATAAAAACCTAAGGGAAAATATTGTTTAGAACCGTGGGTGAGCTCGCGTACGTTAGACGACTCTTAGGCAACGTGTGCGTGGTTACAAGATTGTTTTCCCTTTGTGGCACTGGCGACAAGATGATGACGGCTTCAGCATTCACTCACCCACGTCGTCCGCGACTATGAAGACGATGTGGGGCTGGAGAACGCCGTGAGCCGAAACTCCGAGAGCGAGTAATGTGACAGCAGCCGCCAGCGGCCAGAGAGCCTGGCAGCATGGCCGGCCTGTCACCCATGTACCGCCACGGTTCGCCATCTGAGACACGCGGTTCGTCACACTACGCTTTGCTCTCGCACCGGCGATTACGATAAGATCGCCTGTTTTCTGTGCCCGAGAAGGATAAACGCGCGCCACTTGTCGCTCGCAGACTTTGCCGTTGACAGCTGAGCCCTCCCTCTCCGGCTTATTATGGGTGCATCAAAGCCGCCTGCATAGACACCCACACTAAATCTGCGCACTGCAAAACCTAGCATGAATGCGACCCGAACATTGTTTCCATTTACGCATCTTGTTAGAAAAAAAAAAGTAAAAAGTGTGTGTGTGGGGGGGCGGAGTGGATAACTTCTCAGCCCGCAGTGTTATGTGTCGTTGACTCTAGTTAGCTCTCAAAATAATATATTTAATCCATTTCTTGACTAATCCTTTCCTTCTTCCTCTCCCTCACCGTAACTGAATCAAGCATTGTCCAAGCGAAAAAAAAGGAAAACCCGCAGGCTGTCGGTGCTATTGGACGCAGAGCGGTAAACGCTAGCATTGCGACTTCGAATGTGTGACTGATATGTGTTCAGCTGAATTCAATCACACCAATGGCAGTTGAAGTGCGTATATTCTTTCACGATGTCGTTGAGGTGTCCGCCGAGAAGTTAAACAGTTACTCCTTTCCTTGCAATTTTTTACCTCTCAAGTCGGAGCTTCAAAGCTCCGCCGACGAAGTCTGGTTTCGCCCTTAATGCCACTACTAATGGTAGCTCAGTGAAATACTATTAAAGGGTGATAATAAGTTAGGTGGCACTAACACATTCATGTCACGGGATATTTAGTATCATGTCTACTAGAAACAAGGCTTTCAGACAGGAAATTACATAAAAGCAAAGTAGAGCCACCATGTGCGACTGGTGATGTCTTTACGTTCTTTCTCGAGGAACGATATGGCCGTCCATTGGCGATTACTGTTGAAAGACGTGGCAAGCAGCCTGGCGAGTGCCCCGAAAATACGGGCAGCCTTACAAGACAGACAACGGACAGCGAAGCTTGACGCAAAATTTAGCGCTGAATCTCTGAGCTCGCATTCTGCACTCAGACTGCGTGTATCCTTATACTGCATATAAGGGTTGGCCAGACAAGCATGCGTAAAGATGCATGGAAAAATAATTTTCTTAGTGAAGAGCCGCAGTAAAAATAGAGAAGAGTGAAAGCGCAGCCAATATATATATATTTTTTCCAACAAAACAGGTGGCCACACTGAACTCTACGAATATAGCGAAAGCTCATGTTTGCCTTCATTGTGCTGTCCCATTCATATACAGTAAACACCTGTAAATTTCGCCCGAAAGGTGTGGTTGCAGTCAAATTTTCGTCTCTTAAACGTCACCCGCTAATTTTACTAAGCACATTTAATGCTGAGAAGAATTGCTCACCTCAACCTTAAGAAGCAGAAATATGGTAGATAGTGGGAAGAGGGTAGGGGTTCTATGCCAGAGAGTCGCGACCTACGCTTGGACCCGCGATGAGCCGGAGTTTGGCCGCCGCTGCTATATAGGTATATAACACGATTGAAGTTGATAGTCGCGAGCTCTGAACTGCACTCGCGCTCTAATATACTCACTAGGTGGCCGATGAAATGATTTAGTTCTCAATGAAGCCGACAAATCGAATACCTAATACAGGCCACGGGCGCTATGAAGTTGCGAAGTGTTTGTTTCTTTACATATTTCTTACTACTTTCACTTGTACCGTTTGCACCTTGCTGCCGTGCCGGCTTACTATTTATTTATTTATTTTTTAAAGCAGACCTACTCATTTGTCTGAGAGTTGCATTGCAAAGGTGTCATAGAAATGAAATGACTGTGCTCATTTTTGGTGGGCGGTTTGAATAGAATGGTGCCGGGATCCATTTGCTAATTTCTGAGCTAAATAGGCAACCTTACGCGCACAAGAAAACAAAACCTTTTAGGCGTTCCTGAGGAATAACCTATCCGCACTGTTTAGTTTGTCATGTGTCTTTAGTACCCTTTAAAAAACGCCAGACGTTACTCGACGAACCTGATTCATTCCCGAAATGATGATCATGAAGGAAAGCCTCCATATTGAGATGCTTATATATTAAGGTGAATATAATCTCTACAATCTTTTATTTAAATGATAATCCATATGGGCAGGTTTAGAAGGAGCAAAGCTTTACATCTCAAGGTGATCAGTAATTTTGAAGCAGTAGCTTCACTAGGAAGGGTAAGCCAGATCACGGTGTGTGTCACAATGACCTTAAAAGTTTAGCCAAGGTGAAATTGTAAGTTACACTACAGAGGGACCAGAAAAAGGTCAAAGGTCAAGGTCAAAGGTCACGTGCACAACCACTGAGCACGACTTGCCGTGGAGACGCTGTCGCCGTAACGTCACGCAGTCAGCCACGTGTGAAACGAGGGCGGGGAAAGGGGGGGGGGGGGGGCTCGGTTAAACCTAGTGAGAAGCTATCGCTTCTGACCAGGTTTAACTGAAGCTAAACCGCAAATAATTTTGTCTCCTTTTCAGAGCGCAGCTCTTTGGCGCCCGTTCCTTCGTTTCGCGGCATCGCCGTTGTCCCTCGTAATCAGATCCATAAATAAATAAAGTAAATAAATCCGGTCTCCAGCGGGAATCGAACCGCCACCCCTTGCATCCCCAGCCCAGCGCTTTAACCAACAGCGTCCCGCCCGGGATCGTAAAAGACCCATAATATTTCTCCTTGTATGCCGTGCGGATGACAGTAGCGATGACAATGACGCTGCAATTAGCGATAATGACAATGATGACATTAACAATGATTATGACGGTGTATTAAGTTGATAATGATAATGGGAGCAAACTTGATGCACCGTGTGCACCAGCAACGCTTGGGCTTTACATTTCTGCAGTCTACAGAAAAGCGTCTGCCGGCATCGCATGCTCCCGGCCTAAAAGTGGATTCTGCCTTGAATGCCGGTGAACTTTGATGCGTTCAACGGAACGCTGGTTGTGTTTGATGCACGCTCGGTAGCCCACACCGCCCAAGCCGAAACGCATAGCCGCCGCCGTTCGCCACTGCGAACCGCCTGCCTATATAAATAGTTTCTTCCCTGCCAGTTCTTTCTCAGCAATGAGCAAGGAAACCGGCGTATGTCCTTCCTCTGCCACTGCGTGCACAGTGACTCCGCCTAGTTCCACTGCCGCCTTTCCTATTGTAGCTTATGCGTTTAGATCAAGAACTGCTAGTGGAGTGTTTCTTGAAGAAGGAATATGGGGGAAAAATAAAAAGTTGTCTGTAACTGCACGTACATGTCTTTCTTCTTTGCCTCAATCTATCGAAAGCCTGGAACAGCTGACGAGCTGCGCTCAAATTTCTCATTAGGAAGTAACGTAATCGTCAGCAATTTTTTTTTGTTTTGTTACATATATGCATTTGTGCTATCGCCAAGTTTAAGAGGCTTATTTCTGAGCTTCTAAATAGCCCCGAAAGCAACCGAGCGCAGATGAGTTTAGTATACACGTCAAAACACATGCGTTCGTGACAGATAAAACAATATTACGACTCTGAATATACCTCCTGTGTCATTGTTTACTAGTTACTACAGGCAGACTTATAGAGCACCTTAGGATCAAGAACTGGGGGTTTGCGAATCGATGGGACAAAAAGTAGAATCACGCGCATCTCCGATATCTCTCCGTTTATTTGTTTAAAAATGTGCGTCGTAAAATTCGAGTTTATTCATCTGTTTTTTAATCAGTTGTGCGGAAAAACAAATGGGAGCCGTAATTAAAGAGAGAAGCCTGAATTCTCCGAATATTAAAGGGGCGCAAATTATGGCAGACAATGCGTTAGAGCGCCTTATATAAAGTATATAGTCTCACTTCGCCAAAAGCTCTCAAACAGTGGACAGCGTCAAATTCTTTCTCTTGCTCCTTAATTTCGTTTGTTGTTGCTTCTCGGCATCGACGACATTGCAAGCACTGGATATGACGTGATTACAATGTACTGGTACAGATTAACTAACATGAGCTACAATAAAGGACGCAATTTTTTTGGATTTGCTGTTTTTCAAAGCGTAGCGTTGGAAGACGCAGACTGTTGAGAGCTTTATGTGAGTGAATGCAGGTAAGTGGTCGTCTTGGCGGCCTGCCGCAGCTGTCAATGCCGTTGTGTAAGCTCGTCATAGATAACTGGCGGTGCGGGGGAATCCGAAACAAGCATGGGAACCCCGCCCACGTACCTTTGTTTAGTCAAGGACAGTGGAAATTGAGACGCTCTCTTTCCGCCAAGGCTCTTCGAACCTAGAACCGACGACCGATAACGCTGAAGGGCACACACGACAGTAACAAAGTTCGACCTGTTTCAGAAATATGCTGCGACTATAGAAGCCCAAATTCTCACGAGCAGCTCCGCTAGACGCGTTTCTGTTGTTTGGAGCGTCATCTGTTAACAGACTCATGCGTCACAATGAATTGGCATCCAACCAAGCGCAGCCAAACAGCTATAAAGGAAAACTGTACAGCTTTCTCAGGAACTTCGTAGTTAAAGAAAAATTCGTCCAGATCCTGGGATTGAACCCGGGACCACCGCCTTTCCGAGGCAGTCGCTCTACCAGCTGAGCTAAGCAGGACAGTCAGCAGATCAGATGGAAAAGCGAGAGCTAATTGATCGAATGTTGTTGGGTGGTTTCCAATGAGTAATTATTCCCTTATTACAAATTACTCCACCTTGGAGGATTCCCCTAAATATTCGACCAACAATGAATCATCTTTGATGCTTTAAATCATATGTCCTTTCTTTTTCCGAGACGCACGCAATTTGTGCAAGTGTTCCTGCAAGTTCAAATTTGAACGCTAACGTGCGATCCACCCGCTAAATGTATTGCATGATGACTGTATGAAGGGTCTTTTCTGGTGTAAACGCGCCGTCATCTTAGTATTCAACGTCGTAGACTGCCGTGACCAAAGAAACCGCTGTTGTCATGCTGTCTAAGGGTAGCACGCTCCACTAATAAGGACACATCATGATCCCGCCCCCCTTCCCCCCCCCCCCCCCCAAAAAAAAAAAGAATGTCCATAAAGTAAGTCATCTGTAGAAGTGAAGAACCGAACAAAGCGTGCCAAATGTATTGCGAAAACAGTTACAACAAAGGTTCCTTTCCGTGCCTACCGAGGAGTAATATTCTTCCACGTGAACAGACGCTGAGCTACGTGAAGTGTGTTCTGTCGGTAACCATTGCCCTAAATGTACTGTAGTACCTCCCTATAGCACAGCAGCAGGTTTGAATGAGTAGATGTCCTCCAAGCCTTTCCGTGGTAAATAAATCAAATGATCCAGTTGAGTAAATGCACCATTGCACAAGAGTGGTAAATGCTCCAGTTGAGAAATTCTCTGAGGCCCTATCGACGTATCAATTACGGCTTCCATCTGTCTTTTCTTTTTGGAATGAACAAAATCTCAATGGTAAAGCTCTTTTTATGCTACGAACTTTACCCGCAGATGGCCCACAAGAGCCCAGAAGCAAGCGTCAAAGGGCCGAACTTGTAAAAGAAACTCATTTACACAAACTTATAAACATTGTGAGGGGAAAATTAATCGATTACGGTCTTCGCTTACTGCTAAGACCAGGTTACGTCAGAGTTCAGGATGCACGCACTTTCCTTGATTATTCGGTAGCCTGAAATGCAATGCTGACATTTAATCTTCGTGAGCTACTTTCAAAGCAAGTGAAGTCGTTCACACCTAGAAACAACCAATCAAAAATGCGTTAATCTCATTAACTTTTTTTCTTTTAAACTACTTTAAAAAAAAGGGCTTACCTTACCTAAACTGCCACAAAGACACCAAGCTTTCTCCTGTCGCATCTCAGCGCTAACCACATCTCCTTTCACACGGATAATTCCAAACCAAAGGAAGAGGGCGTCTTCCACCTTTTTGGATTTTTCACTGCTTCTTGAGCTCAGCAGTTAACTTGGAAAGATATAGACGAAGATTACTTTCCGTTCATTCCTGTCCTGCTCGGGCACATTCAGAACTCGCAATTTTGGCTATTAATTCAAGCAAGCATTCAGTTCTGAATACTTTTCCGCTCAAGCTGGCCAATTTAAGGCGTCCTACGCTCTTCGTATTGCCTGTCCTAACAACGTTCTACTCGCTTGCTTGGTCGAGATGCGTAGCTCTTTAGTCCTTTTGAAAGTCAGCACTGACTCAGTTGAATGCATCAGGTGTGCTTCGAGGCATGCCTCAGGTTGTTTATTCTACGTGGGTGCCGGAGCTCCTCCCCGTGGAGTATTCGCGCCGTGCTCGTTTCCAGTATCCTCCCGCCTCGAAACAACTGCGTCCAAACAAAAACAGTTTACGTAACCGCGAAAGCACCTTCTTACGTATTCGTACCATCTCCTTCACTTAAAAAGGTGGGAGCAGTTTTAACCACGGTTCCACAAAAGGTCCAACGATAGTTTTGGCCTGAATAGACACAGTTTTGCAGGATTAAAGGCACGTTGGTTCAAAGCCGACTATTTATTTTCTCAGAGTGAAAGGAACGCGAGAGAGCGCGGAAACGGGGAAGGGGAGGGAGAGGGCATCTGCGGCGTTTGCTGTTGCGGACATCAGTGAAACCCGCGTTCTGGTTGCACGGCGAGCCGGGGCTCAGTGAAGGACAAGAATCGCGTGGACACGGAGATCGACTTTTCCATTAGTAGAGCTATCGCAAAAGAAGGGTGCCGTGTTCCGTCGACCTTCTCAACTGACGGAAGGAGCGAGCCCATAAGCCTGAAGGCGGTTGCTGCAGTGCGTGGACACGCCAATCTCTGAAATGCGCTGTCGTGCCGCTTTATCGCAAACCAGGAAGCGGCTTAACAATTTGACGCCTTTGAATACTTACGCCATACATACCTGCTTGCACACCGCTTGTTATAGGGCGGTGAGGACCAGCAAGGAGGCGACGCAGTTATTGGCAGCACGGCTGCTTTGGGAGCCGCTGAAAAGATGAAAAGGGCGCCAGCCGAATGCCCTGAGGGTTCCGGGTCTATCGACTGCGCCAGTGACGCGATTCGCTCAGGCAGCCGTATAGCACTGTTCATAACGGCTTGGGCGCAGGCGCTGTCTGTTTTTTTTTTTTTTTTTTTTTTTTTTTTATAAAAAACGTACATATTCGGAACGCTTCACAGGATGATTGCATGTGATGGAGAGCGCAAAGGTTTCATTCCTACCTAGCCACAGAAGACGAGGTGCTCATTATCTCTTTATTTGCTTTTAGAGAAGTCGCAAAATGGGAGACAGCCGCAAACAGACATAAGGAGAGAGGAATGTTAGTTTGGTCCAACCACGTGGCCTGAAACCCTTCTCTTCTTGAATCTTTAGCACAAGTCTTGTGTAAACCTAGTTCCTCGTCTGTAATACTCCCGTCCCTTTGGCAAGGTTTGTAATGCTTTGGTGAGAAACTTTTGTTGACACTAATCACATTTATGCAAGCTCAAGGGGGAGGGGGGGATTGAGAACAAATGCTTTCTTGTGTGCTGCTACAAAGACAGGGTTCCTGCGTTGATATTATCAAACCGCTTGCTTAAGCGCACGTAAGACGCAACAACGTGACAAAAATATCACGCCAAGAAAATCTGAAAAAGCGAATTTCTTCGACAGAAAGTGATTTGAGACAAGAATCTTTCCTTTCCTTTCGTCATTTTTTTTTTTTTTTTTTGCGTACCACAGAATCGCACCGTAACAATCCATGAATCCGCATATCTTCTCTGGGGGCGCTTGACGTTTTCTGCCATTTACTGCCACAAACGCACTCCAGTGGCGTTCTACGGTAATGCGCACGTCGCAATATTTCAAAAGCATTTCGCTATGCTCTGGAAGCTTAGCCCATTCCTAACATATGGCAATGTAGGACCCCCCATATTCTACACTGGCTTCACAATTATTGTCGGAAATGTGCATCATTTGTTTTCTTTGACAGTCTACTCAGTGCAATGGCAGGCCAAACTTTGAAAACAAGATTTTGAGGAAGGCTAAACTATTTCCATTAAATATTGCAATCCCAGTATCGATGTTCCGCAGTTGCCTCAAAATTAAAAGCGATGTCCATGAAAACTGGACACGGCAGGGCTCTAGCTTTCGTACCCTAATGCTCTGTACATTATCTGAAAAGCGACTTTCCGTATTATTATAAGGCGTAAATTCACTGGAAAAGTTTTATCTTTGCAAAAAAGGGTCATATTTCGGTTTATCTATATTAACCATGTCTACATAACGAGACACGACTGTATATGGTGAAGTTAACACCACAAAAAAAAAATTGTCACTCAGCCTCTTCTATCAAATTACGAACCTTTCGCGCAACAACGCAGGAGGTACGACAAAATCCTCTAGGCATCACCGTGTTTGATTCGTCGAGGCTACGATTGCGGCCTCAAACATTGTGCAGCGATACTCCAGTTGCGTCATTTTTCGTTCTACGAGGTCTCTCTGGCGTATGACTACAGAGGGCAACACGTCCCAAGCGACCGTATGCGTGAACGCATTCGGGGCCGTTGGGACGACACGCTCTTTCATAATCGCAATGCATAAACATGTTTTTCCTCTTTTTTTTTTTTTCCTGTTACAGCTGCCGCCTTACTTCTGACTTCCCAATAAGAAAAATTACTAGCGCGTTCGCTTCAATGTGTCATGCGGCAGGTGTTTTTTGTTTTTATCATAATCCCTTTATAACTTTAATCTCCTTTATCAAGAGCCCTACAAGAGCCCTGGTCGGGACGAGGGGTGGTGGGAGGCAGGAGGGACTTTTACATAAGGATTAGATGAATATATTGTTAGTTTAAGTAACGGTTAGTTAAATTTCTCTTTTAACGGCGGCGGGAGGTAATCGGTGTCCTGACGGGGGCTGGGCTGTTGTAATCGGAAGCCACGCAAATGGGATTTTCCTGCTTCATCGGAAATTCAGCCACGAATCATAACCCTAACGGAAGTCTTACTGTAGGGACGGTTGACGTTCGCGAGCAGGTATATCTTGTACAGTGTCTGAATGCTGGCTGATCAGCTTGTTTACTTCTCGTCTTATAGTATGTGCACCCCTCCCCTGTCGTTTGTCGCTATTGTGCACTTCTGTACTTTTCCTCGCTATTCTCTCCCGGTCCCTTTAATTTCCGCCGGCCGCAGCTCGGGTGCTAAATTAGGAAGAAATATCGGAAAGCAGTCGCACTTTTTCCATCTTTTGTGCGTTTATTTTTTTAATAATTCTCTACTACTACAACGACTCTGTCGAATGCTAAACAAAAGTGCTTGACGGGGCCACGTACAACATTTTTAACACGTTGGCTCTAATCTCACTGCATATACACCCTAATTTGAATAAAGAACGAGTGAGCTCGTGACCAACGCTTCCAGGTGCAGCGCCAGATTTTGATGTTAGCGGAAGCGTTACGTATGAACGCGGAACTCTACACGCGTTTCCGAACTATCAATGTGACCCTGCAGAAAGTCAGTTGCTTTACCTAACGGAAAGCAGAATATTTATGAGCACGGGTAAGAGTACAATTAACAACGATGGATATCAATGCTGCAATGGCTGAGCGCTGGTGCGCGCCACTCAGACTTTCTTTGCGAGGCGCGATGAAGCGTTAATGGAGATGTGCACAAACCCACTTGCGCACAATTCTCTTATGGCACTAATATGACAGTAACAACCCTCCAAGAGCGCCCGCGATATATTTTAATTCCCCAACTAATGCAGGCTTATAGGTGTTTTTGAATGTGCGGTGAGGATTGTTTTGGCTCACAGTTGTGTACCATTTCGTAGTCTGGGGACACGCCCGTATTCCCATTCCTTTCTTTGTGCTGTCATATGTTTTTGTTGGATTGTATCCCGCCTTACCGTACTACCGTTATCATGTTCAACCATATATATTAAAAGTGGTGTTGTATATCATGTAAAGAAAGTTATTTTGGTTATGTATAAAAGAATTCACCATTGCTAAAGAGCAACGGGTTAGCATTTGACTTTTGGACGCGTAGGACAGGGGATTGAATCCTCAATATCACTTTTACTTTTTTTTGTTTCTTTTTTAGGGCATTTACGGCACGGATGTCGTTTGTAACTAACATCTATTTTGTGTTGCCTTTCAAGTTCTATTTTGCTGTGCTCCTCAGCGACAAACGCTGTCTAAACACTGCAAACATAAAAAGAAAAGAAGTCGTCTTCTTTTTCTCAAATCATTTCACGTTGAAGATTTAAAATTTCTCCCGGCGTGTTTACTTTTATGTTGCATTCTGAGGTGTTTTGAACCCTGAATTATTGTTTGAAACGCTTTTCAGGTGAGCGCGGTGGTCCGTGCACTGTACCGCTGACGGTTCGGAAATACGGGATCTCTTCGAAGACAGCTTCCTCGCTCTGATGCAAGCTGATGCGGATGAGCTCGCGTCGGACTGGAATTGTATGTGCACTCCAAATACTATTCAACTGTCTGCTGCTGGTGATTTCTGCAGCGCTGAGCTCTTTTTGATATAAGCCTAAAGATCTGGGAAGTACTTTCTGGCGCTTCATCTAACTTAGATCTTCGAGCCCACTGCCTTTGCCCACTGCGTCGATACCACGCGCCTTAGTATATTCTTAAGGGCTTGACGCGCTGTGTGTCACAACACAAAGATTGCCTTTCGAAGCCTAGGATTTCTGATTTCTGCCAGTATGCGGGAAAAGCGCAGGCACAAACCTTTTGATCTCGTCTTCTTTCTAAGAATACCGCTCACATCATCGGTAAATTTCCTAGCGTATTCGAAGAACTGCCAGATTTTTCGGAGGCCGCATATTTGTACGTAGCTTCTCTGCCGGCTTGGCGGATTCCATTCGGCTCCTGGCCGTTCGCCGTATGGATGCGTCAAGGTGAAATTCGTCTCCTTGATAGCCACCTCTATACTGATTCCTGGTTCTGCACACGAGGCGTGATCCTCTTTGGAGAGAGCCATATCTTGCAGGGAATACAATTTGCGATGCATGATTTGCAGAGTACGAGTCTATGAGTCAATAATTATCACAAAGCTTAACGTGGAGTTCGCGGAAGGGCATTAATTAATTTGTGGCTCGGGTGTCTCACGACGTGGTTCTGATTTTTCAGCCCCGAAATGGGTAAAATCGACAACATTGTGACTTCACAAGTCAGGTAAATAAATACTGTAATACATGGTGCTTGTTTCGCCCCGTGGAAGGCACAAGTACCGCTGTTAGTATAGCATGCGCTGTTAGCAAATAAGCAGGTCGTGGTTCAGGAAGCATTAAAAAGAGCGCAATGAGACATCCTGTACCTTTAGGACAGCGTAAGCCACATCTCAAGTACCATGAATAGACTGTGATATATCAGCCTTTGCGCCTGTCCTTAGCTAAAGAAATAATTCTTCTGTCAGACTGAACTCCAAGGATCTTACATTTTATTCTTGTTGTTACCAACGCAATAGCATTTCCTTCAGTTTGAGAGCAAAAGCTCCAGGATAGGCTGTTGCTCTGAATTTGACCACTGCTTCAAGCATTTGCACCAAGCTGTAAACATGGCTGCGCCAGATGCCCATGCAGTGAATGCGAAGGTTTATTTCTCGTCACCACAGCTGCTAATGCTCGAGTCAGTGTTTTGCGCCCCGAGCTTTGCTCATGATGCAAACGTTCATTTAACAAGAAACCGGGCAAACAGGGGGCTAGTTTTTCTATTCTTTATTTCTTTTTTTTTTTGTCTGTCTTCTTATTGCTGTTGAAGCCATACAAGCAGTCCAACCAACGACGTCTTATAATACAATCTTTCTCATGTTTACTCATAATGTGATTCGGATTCCTTTCTTGTAACACAGTGATTACTTTTTCATACGCTAGATAGAGTTCCCCTTATTCAGAACTGGAGCGCTAGTCTTTGGAACTCTGCTTGCCATACAGAGATGACAAATGTGATGCAAGAAATAGGTACTATTAGAGACTCCTTCAAATAACCTCTAGCATTACTAAGGAGAAATGTTGCTAGCAATTGTGTACTGAATACAAATGGAGCAAATACAGTTAGTATTTAAATGAAACATCACCGCATGCCTCCAAACACGTAGTATTGTTTTGGTCACTGATTCTTGCACCGCGTCTATTTACTGATTTCTTCTTAATTTCCTCTTATAGGTTTGGCGATAACGTACTTGCTTTGAACTAGACAAAAGCGCATCAACTATAAGCCTTGTTTAATTTACCGGAACACTTTATGAGTATAAGCTGGAGTTTTCATCGAAATATACTCCTTTCGCTCTCTCGAATGCTAACTCCCTGCATGGTCCAGCACAAGCGACGGGGTTATAGCTCTTCCTCGACATCTCCGCCTTCAGACAGCAGGGGCACAGCGGCGGCAGTGTCCGGTAACCCTCACAAAATGAAAGGGGGGGGGGGGGGGGCTTCTTTATAATTCTTTAAGGAGGGTGCGAAGCCTGCCCTATACTTTTACTTTGTCGCCCGTTTTTTGACGATACTGGCGGTCGAGGTCTATATAAATGTTGCGTTCCAAGAACTGCTTACTTGCCAGCTTTACGTCCAGAAAGCCAGGGACACAAGGAACCGCTATAGGAAGCGCTTCGTCGCATCATTTTCAATTTGCATCCATGTTGAAGCTTGTTTTCTTTTTTAAGTACACAATATTTTGTGAGTGTTGCAATTTCATCACATCAAAACAATTTTTTATAAACATTCTTCATATTTGAATTGCGTTTTGGCCGTTGGAGCCTTCGTGGAAGGGTATGAAGGGGAGGGGGGGGGGGGGGCGGATGACTTGGCTCCTCTTAACGCCGACCCCTGCGCACGCACCCGTTATAAGCGAGTCGCAGTGGAACGTTAAGCTCTATATACCTATCCAAACTTTTCGCGCCTTTTCTTCGCCTCTTGTGGTTCTTATCTAACCATGCGTTTGGCACATGATAGCCTTAAATGCTTAGCATATCAATTTACAGTCAAAGTGCAAGGATTGAATTCATTAGGCTTTATTACCCTCCTTTATCAATTAACCGAATGCACACCACACACGTAAAAAGAATGCACAAAGCAGCAGCTGCGATTCCGAACAATTGCATGTTAACGCAAAGTTGCCGCGACGTGTCCTAAGAAGCGCAGCCCCTCGGTTAGTGTTCAGGAAACAAAATGCGCCTGTGACACACTGGCCTCTATAAGAAACAAGATCTTTGTTCGCCTTCTAGCTCTGCACAAATAAAAAGGGTCGTTCAGTTTGTTGTACAGCTGTCACAAAATACAGTTTGGTGGCCAACATCGCATTTTCTTGGCAGTTTTACGAGGCATGAATGACAGTGGTAATGACAGAATGAAAATAGCAACATCGATTTCGTTGTCCTTCTTTTCGTCTTGCCGTGAAGCACGTGGATGAATATGGCAGTGCAGGCGTCCCTGTAAGAACAAGAAAGTGTTGACGTTATAACCTCGCGAGATTATTGCACAGGTATTCGCTATAAAGAGTTGTGTTGCAATAAATGACAGAATATTAACGACAAAATTATTCTCCACCAAAATCACCTCAAAGACATATCGCGGTGACTTTGTGGTTTTAGCGTTCAGCTGCTAATTACACAGCCTCATTTTGATTCGGGCGAAATGCAAATACGACCGAGTGCTATGCTTTGTCAATGCCCATTAATGGGTACCAAAGGGTCTCAATTTATGTGGGCTTATTTTTTTGTTTTTTTTTTTTTCTTCCATAGCGCACGCCGGCAATGCCGACGCCAGACGAGTTTCTCTTTTTTTTTAAAAAGGGGGCACTTAAGACTGTCGCGTTAAACTTGAAGAGCTAGCAGCCTTCTTTTAAACAAAAACGTTCAGTGAAGGCGCGTTTTGTATTGTTGGAGGAGGCAAATGAAATCTCTTTTTTGCTAGCAGAAGAAGAAAGGAATGCATCTGTACAATGCCAAGCATCGGCCGTCGTGCGTAAAAGCAACGCGTCCTAGGCACGCTGCTCAACCAGTCAGGCTGAAAATGAAATGCGACCGGGTTCAAAGTCAAGCGCAAAGGGGGCTATTCAAGCCGGAAAGCAGACAGGCACCTTTCCTAACGCTTCCACTTAGCGGTACTTTCGAGCTCAAAAAAAGAAAAAGAAAGCCAAAGTTTTGCAGGGCCATCTGACGAGAAAGAGTGAATGCTATTGAGAGACGGAAGGCGCCAATCGGGTGGAATAATGTTTGCTGCTCTGTTTCATTAATTGAACTCGAGTCTTCGCGGCAAAACGATGTGCACTAATACAAATCGTGCTACACACCACTGCAAATGTCCCTACGGATAAAATGGCTGATTTCGCATTCAATTTTACTGAAGCCAAATAGCTTTCCGAGCGCCGCGTTCCGTCTTTCTAGAAGATGCACAGATTGCGATCGCCAGCAGGGCACATTTTTATTTTATCGATCAATGGGCTCGAACGGTCGCGCGTGAACCAAAGCGGTCGTCTCGGTTTCCCAAATGGTCCCGGCAATTACCGCTCGTTTTGCTCTCTGAAAGCATGAAGCCCCACGGGTGCCCATCTTTGCGCACGAGCGAGGGTGCGTAGCGAAAAGCACCGGCAATCACTGATTTCTGATTATAGCGAGTGAGCAATCGCGTCGATCCCCATTTTTTTTTTCCAACGACTACATTGTAAGCGTCTTTTCTGATGGACTCGATAAAGATTTCGCCGTACAACACAGGACAGATAGCATCTTTTGCACTTGCTTATAGGCACGCTGCTGTCACTGTCTCTCTATATAATTATAGCTTCGCTCGCTATCGATTTTAGCACGCGAAAAGATGACGCGAGAAACGTGCTAAGATCTGAAACATAAGACCCTACCTATGCAAAAATAAAGTTGCTTTAAGCTGAGCGCACGAAGCTTGGAATCTCTTGTTCATTTATAGATCTCAACGATATCCGTGGCGGGTACGGATGCGGTGTTATATCCCTTCTAGCCACAGGTCTACGCCATTTCAAAAGGACGACAAAAGACCGCACAAGAAGATGTATAGTCCAAAACGCTACTGGTGCCAGCGTGCACAGGCCTTTGGTCGGCTTAGTTCTGATTCCCAAATGCCAACCATCTTAATTGGTGTATCAAAATGAAGAAGGGCAGGGAAGTTTTACTATTTAGTTTTTTCGGTCATGTCGATAAAAGCGGTAGGCTGTAGTTCATTAAAGCGGGTAATGCAGCGACAATAAACTTTGCAGACAAAAATTTACAGTATGCGGAGAAAAATGACTGTGATCTCAAAGAATGTATATTGAACTGGTACAGGGTGTCAAAGTTAACGACAACTTATATCAAAACTAGCCTATGGTGGAAAACGTTTGTACTGAACCCGTATTAACAGTGCAGCGTCGATTACTCATATTTTCTGGGCAATGAGATTTGTTCCCCTCAGAGTGCCGGTACTGAAAAAGAAAAGTGTAGGTTTTGAATTCCTGGAGCATCTTGCATTATTCTCCCTGTATGTGTCTTCTTTATTTGTTTCATATTAGTTTCACTTGATCCTGCATCTCACAGAACCTCGCAAATGCCTTTTTCGAGCTGAGGCAGAAAGAAGTGGTAGCTTGGCAGGAAGCCATGCTTCATTTAGTGAGAAATGTGTGTGGCTTCGGTGGCGCCTTGAGCGTCCATAGCCTGGGACCATCCATCGCCTCTGGCGGAACTTTAGGTGGCGCGCAAATGAGCCCACGTGCTTACTTCGAGACGGCCGTTGCATTCAGAAGAAAGAGATACACATCGCGCGCTGCCCCAGATTTTTTTGTTATGTACGCAGAAACAGCCTCCAGCTTCGCCAATTCTGCATGGGCATGTGGCTGGAAATCGAAATGAAGTTGCGACAATGCGGCCGATGAGCGCACGGCGACGTGCTGTGCTCGAAGCCGCGGATAAGACCCCGGGTGGTCGCCCAAGCGAGCTACATGCCACCATGCAGAAAAAAAAAGAAGACCTTCGTTCCCGGAATGCAGCTGGACGCATTTCGATCCAACCTTTCAGTACGTGCTACAGTGCGACGTATGATGCTTACACCCTTGCTATGTATTTCTATACTAAAGGGATGTGTCGGCAATCACAAAGCGAAAAAAAGTATGAGGGACACCTAAGCTCCGCCTTGAAGGCTATGACGAGACAGCATTAATGGCTTCCTTTCCGTGGCTCCTCTTTTAGAGTCCTCCCTCATTCGCACACATGCACTCTGCTATTCGCTTAGTCAGTTCTCCCTTAATTCGCGCCTCTATTATATCGCACATACCGATCAATATTAATTCGTAAGCTGCCACATTACGTGCAAGAGCTCCAATCAAAAATATAAAGCCTCACTTAAACAGAGCCGGGGGCCCCTACAAATGAGTAGTTGTTGGTCTATAGGCGGCGTATCTGACGTGAATTCTGGGGGTTCGATTTCCATCTCGCCCTCCCATCTCAAAGAGCTAGCTGAGTTGGCAGCCCAACCTGCCAGGTATACTGCCTTCCAGAGTAATGTTCGTGCTTCTTTCTCAAAATAATGACAACGCCAGATTTTCTAGACAAAACTCTGTACACAGTTGCCTGCCCTTCTATTAAAAAAAAAAAAACAGTAGTACACACGTGGAACAATTACTTTTGTGCAGAAATCCAATGAGAGAAATCGCATAGTGCTGCCTCAAATACGAAGAAAAAAAAAAAAAACTTCATAAAACCGGTCCAGGCTTCTCAGCAGAGGCTGTCCTGGATAGAGAGAGAGAGAGAGAGAAGCTTGTATGGCCCTGCGCTTCCTAGCGCATTTCCGTGACATGGAAAACCTCTGAGAAACATCCCGGCAAGCTAGACAAAGCGCGCGGCGATGCGCTTGATCAAGTCAGCTGTACGTAGACGCACCACGGCTGGCTGTCACACCGGCACGGGTGGTTTGGAAGCGGCGGAGACATAGCCACGCGCGTGCTAAAGCCGCATGAAGCCCGGCCGGCCATGACATTGGGCGACTGAAAGATAAAGCATTGTCTCCTCCCATCGTATGGCTTGGCTGGCGCAACAAAGCACATTTTAATCAGTGTATAAATATCATTGCCTAGCTTTCTGACGCATTTGTCAAAAGCGTTTGCGTAATCCTATGATCGATAATATTCAGCACCATTCACTCTTCAGCCGCCCAGAGGTGCTCTCCAGCATTCAAGGAAGTCCTAAAAGCAGGAGGAAAGAGAACGAGAATTTATCCCATCTTCGAAGGATTTATAACCTTAACGATTGCCAAACGAGCCAACCTGCTCGTTTTATTGATAGGATAGGATTATTGAGATGTACCCTACGCATAATGTCGAACTCGTTGTAGAATCCACCAGTACAGACCGCACCGATGCACAGACAGTCCTTAAATTTTTTTTTTTTTAATTATGAAAATAAATCATCCCGTATGACCCCGCCGGGGTGGCACAGTGGTTACGGCGCTCGACTACTGTTACCAAGGTTGCGGGATCGAATCCCGGCCTCGGCGGCAGCTTTTCAATGGGGGCGCAAAGCAAGGTGCCCGTGTGCTGCGTGATGTCGGTGCATGTTAAAGAACCCCAGGTGGTCGAAATTTCCGGAGTTCTCCACTACGGCGTTTCTCATAGCCTGATTCGCTTTGGAACTTTAAACCCCACGAAAGCGAATCACCCGTTATGTGCTTTTTTTTTTTACTCTCCTGAAGTGAGGCCGTCAAAAACTGGGTAGTGAAGAAAGGTGAGGGGAAGGTGATGCTACCTTACTCAGTAGGCAGCGTCAGAATCGAAGTTTACTATCCAAGGGGATTAAGAGTAATGCCCTTACAAAGTCTACAAAGTTGTAATTGTCCACAATATTGGCAGAACGTTACAGGTTGCTACTTGTACACAGATATACAGATTTCCCTGGCTATGATTACAGCAGCGGCAACAGTTATTCAACAGAAAGGAAAATAATCATCACAAAATTCATCTTCGGAAGCATCGCAAGTTAAGCAATTGAGAAAACAAATCGCTTTATAGCATCATGCGCTCGATGGAGATTTCAAAGGAATTGAGTGGCGACCCCATTGCTTTGATATGCAGTCTTCCTTATTTTGAGGACACATTGGCCA